>NW_027397393.1:13289-35771 GCF_003265705.2 Callorhinus ursinus | reverse complement strand
ACTGGAGTCTGATTGTAGCAATTTGAGTAGTGATAAACCTAGTAAGGACATTAAGAATACAAGGACCAAATGCTACTGTGAGGAGAAGCAATAGGAGGGGGCCAATGAAGGGGGCGAACCAAGGGAACCATTTTGAGAGGGTATCCCACCAAGGTGTCTGCTGGAGTGATTCCCACCAGCGATGTACTCATTCCTGTAATTGGGTCAGAGTTTCTTGGACCACCCCCAACTCATTAGCATAGAAACAACATTCCTTCTGTAAGAAGAGGCAGAGCCCCCCCCCCCGCATGACCGTGTGTAGGTCGAGCCCACACCTGTTTTGGAGGACCACTGAGGCAAGTGAATCGAGTTGGTGCCGCAGGGCCAGGGCTGACTGAGCAAGGGCAGAAAACTCCACCGCGGTTTGTTGAGTTAACTCCTGGTACTGAACCTGAGACATCCCGAAGCCAGTGGCACCGAAGGCAACACGTGATGCAGCCAGCAGGCTCACAATAAGAGGGACGGCCACAGGGGAGCATCAAGGGTGGCTAGGGGGTCTCCATATGAGTGGGGCATCACCCCCAGGGAGGACTGAAATTCGGGTAAGAGACTGACAAGTGTGCATGACTGATTGTGCTGGGTGGTGCAGATGTATACACCTTGATCACAAGCCAGAAAAGGGTTGTTAGGCACACAGACCCGACTGTGGCCCATGATGGGAGAAGAAGTGTTGCCATACAGCGGCACCAGAGCCAGAAAAGGATAATCTGAGGTCCCCAGTACTGAGGTGGGAGGTGACACAGTAGATTGGTTGAGGATGACACCTAGGTATGGGACGGGACCAGGCTTTATACAGATCCAGCAGTCAGACGGTAGGGGCGGATTTGAGTGGTTACGCGCTTGGTGGGAGGCATTAATCATACCTAACAGTTGCGCTATAGTTGCTTGCTGTGTGGGGATGGGGGACCCAGGGATGCGCCAGGGTGAGTTATTTTCTGTCTGACTCTGGGGGTTGACTGTAAGGCTTGGCGTGAACATGGACTTAATCATAACTTTGGCCATGGGGTCCATCCCCATAGGGTGTTATTGGCCCAATAGGAGAATGATTCCTGTAGCCCATGATGTGGCATTGGGTTCTAAGACTGAGAGGGGGACCGGTATACAGTTATTGTTAGAGTAAGAGGATGGGGTGGTGTTGCGTGACAAGGAAATCTGGATGTCACTGCACTGTTTGAGGTGCCACCACCTGGTGAACCATCGTTCCATTCCCAGCCAAGTCGCCACCAATGATGGACATCTCCAGACTTGAGAGCAGAGCTGAGGGCAGGTGTTTGGCTGTTGAGGCGTAGGGCCCCCACAGATGTAGATATCTACCAGCTGGTAACCTGAGTGAGGGCCATGGTAGGAACACCGTCTGTGATGTTCCCAGGAGGTATCAAGAAGCTGGCATCCATCAAAATAGAAGTTAACATTTGGTGTGTGCCCATCCCAGGTGGAAGAAGTCAGTGGGGGTGCTGGTGCGGAATTGAGGGGGATAAGCTCGAAAGTCCATTTGCCAGTAACGGTGATATGAGAGTTTGTCCCCTTGCCTGGCTGGGCAAGCTAGAGGCAGTGCAGAGGAACAGCACACCAGGTAGCAGAAGACCGGGACTGACTGGGGCCATGAAAAACATGGTGAAATGTGCTCAGGAGTAGACAGCAGAGGGCCAGTAAAATTGGGATCTGTGACCTTAGGTAGAGAGAGCCATCATGGCTAACCCATTAGCAGATGAAACCCGTGGACAAGGAAGTGCAGTAATACACCCTAGGGACACCCAATAAGCAATGACAGTAGCAAGCATCTGGGGGAAAGTCCAGTCAGGAGGGGCAAGAGTGTAGAATCCGACTCCCAAGATGAGGGAAATCATGTCGATGAGAGGCAGGGACAACGGTGAAAAGGTGTCCATCAATCGGTGCAGTCTCGTTGAAGGTGAAGCCATAGTGAGTTCGTGAAGTCTGTCTGGACTCTCCACTGGCGCGGCTCCTCGTCCAATTGATGAGCTTTCTTCACTCTGGAGTGGTGGACCCACGGGGTGACACCCGAGACCTTGAGGGCAGTAGGGGTGTTTAAAACAACAGTGTGGGGCCCTGTCCACTGTGGTTTGAGGGAGTCTTTCTTCCAATCTTTGACCCAAACTGAGTCCTCTGTCTGGAAGGAGTGTACCTGAGATCCTAAGGAGATTGGGGCCCTTTCAATGGTGTACTTTTGTAATTTCGGTAGGGTGGCCCCCAGGGCCTGAAGCTGCTCCTTTATCCCTTTATCTCCAACCCAATGCAAGTTTCCTGGAAGGCTTCCCAAGTACAGGGGAGGCCATCCATATGTTAATTCAAATGGGGAGAAACCTGATGTTCCAGGTGTGCAGCGAACAGGCAGGAGAACCAGGGGTAGCAGATCTGGCTATGGGGGGTTAGTCTCCTGACAAAACTTTGCTAAGGATCCCTTGAGGGTGCGATTCTTTTGCTCTATTTTCCCTGAACTTGGGGGCCGGTAAGTGGTGTGGAGTCTCCAGGTGATATTGAGAGATTTGGTCAAGACCTGTGCAATGTCTGTCACAAATGCGGGTACATTGTCACTATGGATTGTTAATGGCAGGCCGAGCTGGGGCACGATCTCCCACAAGAGGACTTTAGCTACTTCCCAGTTTTGCTCTGTCCTAGTTGGGAAGGCTTTGACCCACCCAGTGTATGTGCATACTATTACTAGGAGATATCTGAACCCCCTGCTTGGTGGCACATCTGTGACGTCTACCTCTAATTCTTCCAAGGGGATTGCTCCCATCCTCTGGACACCTGATGGGAGCCGTGGTGCAGACCGAGCATTCTTTTTAGCACGTTATGCATCATTCACTCGTTGCTCAGCATAGTGCTGGCAGCTGACTGATGTAGGCTTCTCAAGAACCTGAGGCTTCTTGAGAAGGGCCTCTAATGCAGTTTTTCTCAGATGAGTGAGTTGGTGGTATTCCTTGACTAGATGCCCTCCCGTTGCTGTTGAAACAAAGATGTGCCCATCTGGCATCATCCACCATCCCTTTTCAGTCAGGGTGGCACCCTCAGTCATGGCCCATTCTTTTCCTTTTTAGTGTAACTGTATGGAGGGACTTCTTCCGGGGGTGTTAGGACCATGGTGAGGGAAGGGGCTCTGTCCATGTCCTCACTGGCTGTGGTCTTGCCTGCCTCATCTGCCAGACAATTTCCCTGTGCTATGGGGCTGTCTCCTTTCTGGTGTCCCTTACAGGGCAGGATTGCTACTTCCTTTGGAAGCTAGACGGCTTCGAGGAGTCTCAGTATCTCCTCTTTGTTCTTGATAACTTTTCCTGCTGTGGTTAGGAGGCCCCTTTCCTTGTAGATGGCTCCATGTATATGTACAGTAGCAAAGGTGTACCAAGAGTCAGTATAGATGTTGACTTGTTTGCCTTCACCGAGGGTGAGGGATCAGACTAAGGCATATAATTCAGCCCGTTGAGCTGGCCATCCAGCTGGTAATGCCTTAGCTTCTAGAACTTCAGTGGTTGTGTTTACTACATAACCCACTTTCCGGGCACCCTCTTGTAGGTAACTGCTGCCGTCACTTAACAGCGTGAGCTCTGGATTCTTTATGGCTTGATCCCGAAGATCAGGATGGCTCACGTAGACTTCATCAATCACCTCAGAGCTGTCATGGTCTGGTTTCCCCTCTTTTGTAGGGAGAAGCGTTGCTTGATTTAATGTCCTTACTGTTTTGAGGGTGACCCGCAGGTCTTCTCAGAGGAGCCCTTGTTATTGTGCTAGGTGACAGTTGGAAAGGAAACGGTGTCCCTGTGCGTTCATGAGGGACACAACTGCATGAGGGACCTTGATGTTAAGTTCTTGCCCCAGGGTAAGTCTGTCCTCCTCCTTGATGAGTAGGACTGTGGCTGCCACCACCCTGGGGCATGGCGGTCATCCCGCTGCCATGGGGTCCAGCTTCTTTGACAGCTAAGTAACTGGCCATTGCCAGGGTCCAACAGTCTGGGTGAGTACCCCAAGCGCTATTTTTTCCTTTTCATGCACAAAGAGTTTGAAGGGTTTTTCTACATCTGGTGGACCCAAGTCTGGAGCCTACCCCAGGGTGGTCTTTATCTCTGTGAAATCGGCTTCTGCTTCCTCAGTCCAGGTAGGGTGTTCTCAATCTGGTCCCCCTAAGAGATCATACAGTGGTCTTGCCATTGCCGAGAATCCAGGGATCTAGCTGTGGCAGAATCCTGCAGCCCCCATGAATTCTCATAGGCCCCTTTTTGTCTGGGGCTGTGGCAGGGAGATGATGACCCTTTTCCTCTCCAGCCCTAGTTCTCTTTTCCCTTGGGTGAGGAGGAAACCAAGGTGTCAGACCTGTTGTTGGCAGATTTGTGCCTTCTTCCATGAGGCTCAGTACCCCAAGTCTGACAGGAGCTCTGGAGGGCCTTTGTGCCTTTTGTGCAGGCTTCTTGTGTGTAACTGGCAAGGAGGAGGTCATCCACATACTGGAAGAGGTTGCATCATGTGGCCCCTCTTGGGAAGCTGGCAAGGTCCATGGCCAGTGCTTCCCCAAAGCGGGTTGGTGAGTTTTTTAAACCACTGCAGGAGGTGCGTCCAAGTCAGTTGCATCTGGCACCCTGTATCAGGTTCAGACCTTTCAAAGGCAAATAGTGGCTGGCTCTGGGGAGCTAAGCAGAGGCAGAAGAAGGCATCCTTCAAATCTAGGCAAGTGAACCATCTGGCCGAACCTGGGATTTGGCCGAGGAGGTTGTATGGATTCGGGACCACTGGGTGCAGAGAGATGGTCACCTTGTTGATGGCCTTAGGTCTTGAACTGGTCAGTATCCCCCTCCTGGCTTCTTGACTGGCAGGAGTGGGGTATTCCAGGCTGACTGGCACTCGACTAAAACACCTGCTTCTTTGAGTTTGGTCAGATGTTCTTGGATGCTGATCTTAGCTTCTTGTGGAAGGGGGTATTGCCTTTGCCTCTGAGGTTGGGTTCCTGGGATCAGTTCAACAATGATAGAGGCCCAATAATGGGCTAGTCCAGGTGGGTTGTTTTCAGCCCATACTGAATGGAAGGCAAGTCTGCACTCTGGCAGGCTGCTAGGTTGGGCCTGGGCACAGAATAGCCTCCATTTTTCTTCCCTTGGCGTGGTAATTGCTAGTATTAGAGACGCCATCTCCTCTTGCTTTGGGTTCAGTCGGAGGCTAGTGTGTCCAGTGGGCTCAAAGGTTATCTGAGCCCTAAGCTTGGAGAGTATGTCTTGGCCCAGGAGAAATGGGGCAATTAGGCAGATAAAGGAATGCGTGTTGGACCTTGTGGCCCCCGAGTTTGCACTGGTGAGCCTGGCAAAGGGCTGTTGTACCACCCGTATCCCCATGGCGCTGAGGATGGTTGCAGTCCTTTTGCTGAAAGGTGCCACTGGGGAGGTGACAACAGAGTGCTTGGCTCCAGTATCAACCATAAAATTCACTGGTTGGCTCCCCACCTTCATTTTGACTGTGGGTTCATGGGGGCCAAAGAAGAAAGAGCCTTGTCCCCCTCAGCCTGAGTCCATTCCCGCAAGGCCTATGAGGTCCTCCCCTTGGGGTTCTTCCTTGTAGCGGCTGGGCTTCGGAGCCTTTCCCCATTTGGGACATTTGTTTTTCCAATGCCTTTTCTCTTTACAGTAGGCACATTGATCCCTTTCCAAGGGGGTTCTGGGCTTCCCCCCTTTCAGTGGTTGGGGTCTCCCCATCTTTGTGTTGTCCTTTTCATTCAGGGTAGCAGCATGGAAGCTGACTTTTTTTTTCATCTTTTTGTCGTCTTCCCATTCAGCTGCAACCTCCCTGTTCATGTAGACCTTATTGGCAATCTCGATTAGTTGGGTGATGTTCATCCAGGCAAAACCCTCTAGTTTCTGAAGTTTCTTTCTGATGTCTGAGGAAGCCTGAGCCACGAAGGTGGTGTTTACCATCTGTTGGCTTTCCTGTGCCTCGGGGTCAAATGGAGTATATATCCTGTAGGCTTCACATAGTCTTTTGTATTAGTCCCCAGGGGACTCCACTGGTTGTGACCGAGGATACCTTAGTCATGTTCATGGGTTTCTTAGCTCCTGCCTGGATTCCCCGGAGGACGGCCTCCTGATACTGGCGGATGTGGGCCTGTTCTTCGGTTGTGGTGAAGTCCCATGCTGTGGGCTCTTCGGGTGTGGCTGTGTTAGCCCAGGCACCAGGGTCGATGACTCCCACTGGTGCATGCTCTTCCAGGTACTGCCATGCACCTTTCATTATTCTCCTCCTTTCCTCTGTATTAAACAGGGTGCGGAGTAACTTTTGGCAGTCTTCCCAGGTTGGCCGATGAGTATGAAAGAGGGATTCTATGAGGTCTACCATGGCCTGTGTTTTCTCAGAGGAGGATGGGGTGTTATGTTTCCAGTTGAGGAGGTTGGTTGTGGAGAAGGGCTGATAATAACATCATGGAATGGCTGGGTTGGACCGTCCATTCTTGATCACGCCTCTCAGGTCCCTGCGTCTCTCGTACCGGCATTTGGAGGGTGCTTGCACCTGGTCTGTGGCATAGCCTGGCTGCTGGTCCTGGAGAAATTGGATCTTTTGGGCCTGGGGGCGCCAGTGGATCCTCTGGGCCTGGGGGCGCTGCTGAAACCAATGGCGGTGGTGTGTCTGGAGCTGAAGGGCCATGTGTAGGCAGTCTTGGGGGTACGTACGGTGGGGGCAGGTTCGGTTCATCCTTGGGATCTCCGACTAGGATTTGTGGAGTTTGGGGCTTTTGCTGATTTTCTTTAGGTCAATTGGATGAGGCGATTAAGACCCTGGCCTGTCCCTGCCTATTGCAAGCAAATCGCATCCAGGGGGGAAGGGTCTGAGCAGTTCCTAGCCAGGAGTCAATGTACAGAAACTGGTCAGGATGTCCTGGTTCTCCTGTTATGACTCGCCATACTCAAAGAATCATTGGGCATGCAATGTCCCTTCTGAAGGCCACCCGACATCTAAGATGGGCCATTCCATTTCACATAGGGTTCTTAACTTGCCGGGGTTCATCCTGACTCCATAGTCTCCTGAAAACCACTTCTTAAAATTTTGGATCATGGTCTCTAGAACCGTAGGTTTACTCTGCCCTGACCCCATGGTGTTGTCCCAGTGTGCGGTGGCGCAGAGACAGACAAAGGTGGATGGTGCCAACTGAGATGAGGAGACCAATCAGAAGCCTGTCTGGCCGTATCCCAAAGGAGCTTGAGTGAGGTTTAGCCATAGCGGTCTCAGTGTTGTGACTTACGATCAGAAACTATTCTGATGCCGCCATAGACTGTATGCCATTCAACACGGAATTGCAGACGGTCCCACTCAGACTCCGTAGACTTCTGGGGGCCTTAAGGGTGCCCGCCCATGGAGTCACAGAATCAGTCCACTTGAGCAATCCAGGTCGGACCGCATATTCACTCCCACATTCACACTCCAGAAGTTATTACAATCCCTCCCTGGGAATCCCTACCTGTGAGACCTCCAAGAGGTCTCTGGGAACTGATCAGGCTCCCCGTCCACCCCAATGGGGGTGGGCCTGTCTGGATCCTGGGACCTATGTCCTTACCAGAATCTGACATCAGGACCAGGTCCTCGGCCGCCAAGTCTCCTTGAGTCCGGTGGAAACAGCAGAATGGGGCCAGCCCAAGGTGACAGGGGCGGGAGACTGCCGAATATTAGGGCATGCCTTCTCCGTTACAATCCCTCGTTCTGTCACCACACCGCCATTGCCCCAAACCGGTGGCAACAGTGGGCCAGTGTGGTTGGGTTTCCTGGTCAGGGAACCAAATGTTATGGAACCTGGACTGGATCGCCCAATGGAAGAACCTAGCGGCACCCCAGATCTTGGAGGATAGGAGGTTTATTTAATGCCAGTGTTCTCAGAGTAGAGTGATCTCCAATGCTCTGAGCCTGAGCACAAAGGGGGCAATTAATACACTTCTACTTCTGCATATGTGGCACTTTTGGTGCATGTACAAAGCGGGGCAGGGAGAAGCACCTGAAAGAGCCCTGGGGCAAGGACTGGGACTCTCTGCCTGGCTCGGTCCGCCATCTTATGTCACAGATTTTCCTTATCACTACCACTGCGTCTGAGTTGAGGGCATGGTTCAGGGTAAGTGTCAGGGTCAGGGTTTGCCTCCAGGGGGCCACTGAAATTGGCAGTTTGCTGGAATGAACATGCAGAGATCTCCTGCTCTGAGAACTTTCCACAGTTCCAAATGGTGTGGTTTCCTTCTGCGTGGCAGTTTGAATCCTCTGGTATTGCTCAGGTATTCCCAATCCCTGGGGCTTTGGAGCCCAGCCTCTGAGGCCATACACCTCAGAAGCCACCTTATGGTTAGGGTTAAGGCCAAGAGGAATGGGAGGCTCGATCTCCTGGCACTGGGTTGAGCTTCCCAGGGGTTTTATTTGAGAGTGTGTGTCAAGTGAGTATTAGGCTCATGGTTTGCAGCCAGGGTGCCTGCAGAAAGTGGGGGTTCGCTGGAATGGGCATGCAGATTTCTCCTGCACTGTATGGTTTCTAGAGTTCAAAATGGCTCAGTTTCCTTCTGGGTGGCAGGCTGAGTCCTCTGCTATTGCTCAGGTGTCCCCAATCTCTGGGTCTTTGGAACCAGGCCTCTGGGGACAGACCCCTTAGAAGCCATGCTAGGGTTTGGGGTAAGACCTAGAGGCAAGGCATGCTGATCTGCTGGTGCAGGGACGAGCTTCCCAGGGTTCTCTGTTAAGGGCATGGGTCAGGGTGAGTGTTAGGCTCAGGGTTTGAGGCCTGCAGGCCACTGAAAGTAGGATTTGCTTGGTTTGGCATTCAGAATACCTCTTGTTTTGAATGCTTCCCAGAGGTCCATTTTCACGGAATCCATCTGGGTGGCAGGTTGAATCCTATGGTATTGCTCAGTAGTCCCCAATCCATGGAGTATGGATTGGGGCCTCTAGGGACAGACCCCTGAAAAGCCACCCTAAGTTTAGGGTTAGGGACTAGAATAATGTCAGGCCCAATCTGCAGGTGCTGCGGTGAGCTTCCACTGCTTCTGAGTTGAGGGTGGGGGTCAGCGTGAGTTTCAGGCTCAGGGTTTGTGTCCAGGGGAGCGTTGAATGTGGGGATTTGCTGGGATGGGCATTCAGAGTTCCCCTGTTCTTAATTCTTTCCAGAGATTAAATGGAGTGTTTAGTTGGCAGGGCCTTCTCGTTGGCAGGTTGAGTCCTCTTGTATTGCTAGGAGTCCCCAGTCCATGGGGCTTTGGAGCCAGACCTCTGGGGACAGACCCGTCAGAAGCCTCCCTAGGGTGACAGTTATGGCCTGGCAGCATGGCAAGCCGAACTGCCGGCGCTGTGGTGCGGTACGGGTGGTTTGACTTAAGGGCGTTCATCAGGGTAAGTGTCAAGCTCATGGATTGCGGCCATGGGGCCAATGAAAGTGGGGGTTCGCTTGGATGGGCATGCAGTGTACTCATTCTCTGAATGCTTTCTGGAGCCCAAATGGCTTATTTTCCTTCTGGGTGACAGGCTGCCTCTTCTGGTCTTGCTCAGGTGTCCCCATCTTGGTGGCTTTGGAGCCAGGCTTCTGTGGACAGACCACTCAGAAGTTAACCTAGGGTTAGATTTAAGGCTTAGGATCATTTCAGCAGGGATCTGCCCATGCTGTGCAAGCTTCCTGGGGGTCTGAGTTGAAGGTGTGGGTCAGGATGAGTGTTAGGCTCAGGGTTTGCCGCCAGGGGGCCACTAAATGTGGGGTTTCACTTGGATAGGCATGCAGATTTCTCCTGCTCTGAATGCTTTCTGGAGTTCCAAATGGCGTGGTTTCTGTCTGGGTGGCAGGCTGAGTCCCATGGTATTGCACAGGTGTCCCCCAAACCTGCCTCTTTATACCCATGTCCCTGGATGGTGAGAGAGCTCCTCTCCCCAGTCTCAGAAGTAGCTGCTGGCCTCATCTCTCTGGGCCAAGGGAAGGCCAGTGCTTCTATAAACATCCAGAAAGAGTGGGAAAGGTCTAGACAGGAGAAGATCATCATCACAAGTTTTGTGCCCTACTCAGGCCTCAGTCTTCCCTTTTGCAAAACCAGGATAACCGATAATACTTACTTCACAGGATTTATTTGTGAATGTTATGAAATAATGTACTTTGAACTTTAAAGTGTTATTATGTTTATTCCACTTGTAGAAGAAGAGAGAAGAAGCCAGGGTGGGGTGGAATTGAGTGCCCAGTGCTCTTGGATATTACCTCTGGAGTTTCTGCTGGGTCTTCGAGGTGCCCTTCTCCTTTCAGGTAACCTGGATGGGGAGAACCATGCTGCAGAGTGAACAGTGGAGGATGTTTTCCTCCGAAAGTTCATGCTGGGCATTCCCAGGGTGTCTGGTAGACCAGCTGATCCTAAAGCGCTGGGCTAACCAGTTGGAGATCTGTGTCCTGGTCTTGAGGCAGCTGCCCGCACACAACTTCTACTTCCTTGTGGGCTACAGTGAGATTCTGCTGTCCCACTTTTACAAATGTCCCGTCCGTCTGCACCTCCAGACTGTGCACTCCAATGTCGTATATAAGTACATCTAAGGCAGTCACCTTTTCTGTATCAGGCTCTAGCCTGTGAAGGACTGAACCATATGGGAAAGGAGTGAAGTAGAAATGGGGAAATACATCCCCTGACTGTCTCGAGGATTCCTTTTCAAAGCTGCTGTTGAATAAATAGACCTTCTGTGTTGTCTTGCCTCTTGGTTTGTCTTTCCTCCTTAGAGAAGAGAACTAGAATAGGGTTTCTTTGAAGATGTTCCAAGGCTCCCCAAAAGGCTGCCAGTTGTTTGAGGCTTGGGTAATAGCTACAGTGCAATGAGTCTCTTGTCACTTTACCAGGAACTTTACCTGGAATTCTTTGTTTTTTTTCTCAAAGTGGAAGATTTTAAACAGTATGGACATGTGTCAAGTCAACCATGAAATTTTCTTGTAATTCTTCCATAGAGAGAACTACTGTGAACAGTTTATTTTATTTCGAGATGTACTTTTTCCCTCCAGAAATAACTTAATGGATACTCGTTGCTTATGAAATAAACTTTCAATTGAGCACCTACTGTAGGCCACAGATTCTTCTGAGTGCTTGGAATCCATCAATGGACAAAACATTCTGTTCCAAGATCCCTGCCTTCATGACACCTGTATCCCTGTGGAAGTCTGCAGGGAGGGTTAGGCAGCACTGAGGACTCCCAAGAAGGTGAGCTCAGTGCAGGAGAGCGTTTCAAGGAGGTGGCATCTGCAAAAGCTGCACGTGGTGCTGGGTGGTGGGGAAGGGATTGCTGACCAACTTCACTGTGACACTGACCTTGACCCTCACCTTGACCATGACCCTGTTTCACTTAACCCTGTACCTCAACCTCACACACCGTCATTCCAACCCTGACCTTGACTTTTTATCCTGACTCTGATTCTACCCTAAGCTTTACCTTCACTCTAACAGTGATGTTCTCCCTAATCCTACTCACAACTTGAACTTCACTCAACCTCACTCTTACCTGAGGGTCTCACCCAGAACCTCCCCTGATCATATCTGACTCTGACACTGACGTTGACTACATCCCTCACATAACCCTGATTTTCAGTCAGAACTTCACTCTGAAAATATCCAAATGCTATCTGACCCTTTTCATGACCCTGACTGTGACCTTATCCTAACTCTAACCCTGAGGCTTGCTTTGACTCTGACCATAATCCTCACCCAGACTCTTATCATGACCTTGACCATAAAACACAGAGTCATCTAAATTTGACCCTTGCCCTGATCTTCCCTTATTGATAAACTGGACTCTGATCCTGACTCCAAAACCCAACCATCACCCAGACTGTCCCTCACACAGATCAGAGCCTACTCTTAACCCTGGTTTTGGCCCTGATTCTAACACTCAACAACCCTGGATTGATGGGACTGATTGTCATTCAGGCCCCGAGACACCCTCACACCTTGCTGACAAAACTCAACCTTAACCTGACTCTGATCCTTCTGACCTTCACTCTGACCCTGACCCTGACCCAGGACTTCATGTGAATTTGACCCTCACCCTCTTCTTGATTCTCACCCTAACACTGACCTTGGCCCTTCCACTAACAGTAATCTAACTGAACCTCTGCTGGACTTGATCATGTTCCTGATCCTCACGATCCTGATCCAGCCAAATACTGATTGTGAAACTTCCCTTAACCCTGATCTCGACCCTGAACCTTATTCAAATCCTTAACTGATACAGGCCCTTATCCTGTCCTCGACTGTGACCTGATGCACAGCCTTGCTTTGATATTCACCCTATAGACTTACCCAGAACTTGACCCTGATCCATTTTTAATTGAAATCTATTTGAAATATAACACTGTGTAAATTTAAGGAGTCCATGCTCATACATTTATGTATCTTAATACATTATATATCATAATATGATTGCAACAATTAGCACCTCTATCATATTACAAAATTATTCTCTCTTTTTAGTCATTAGAATAATTAAGTTCTAGGTTCCTAGCAAGTTTGTTGATTATAATACAATATTGTTGTCTGTGCTCACTATTCATTATAAATTTGTACCCTTAGGCAACATCTGCCCTGTCCCCTCCACTTCCCAACCCCTGGTAACCACCATTTTGCTCTCTGTTTTTGCAAGTTTGGCTTTTTTAGATTACACGTGTAAGTGATGTCCTATAATATTTGTCTTTCTCTGTCTGACTTATTCCACTGAGCATAATTTCCACAAGGTCCACCATGTTGTTGCAAATGGCAGGATGTCCTCTTTTTTCATGGCTGTATAATATTCCATTGTATTTGTTTTTATCTATTTAATTTGTTGATGGGCAATTATTGGCTATTGTGAACAATGCTGCAATAACATAGGAGTGCATATCACTCTTCAAAATTCTGTTTTTGTTTCCTTTGGGTGTATACCCAGAAATGGAATCACACTGAATCATTGTTGAGTCTATTTTTAATTTTTGAGAAGCCTTCGTATTGTTTTCCATTGTGGTTGAATCAATGTACATGCACACCAGCAGTGTGAAAGAGTTCCCTTTGCTCCAGACCCTTGCCAGCCATTTTTATCTCTTGTCTTCCTGATAATAGGCCTTCTGACAGGTGTGACGTGATATTTCATTGTGGCTTTGATTTGCATTTCCCTGATGATGAGTGATGTGGAGCATCTTTTCATGTGTTTGTTGGCTGTTGGGATATGTTCTTTGGAGAAAGGTCTCATTCTATCCATTTTTCAGGCAGATTGGTTTTTGATTTTGAGTTGTATGGGTTCTTTATATTTTTTCAGTATTAAATCCTTATCCAAAGTATGGTTTGAAAAAACTTTCTTCCATTCTGTAGAGTGCTTTTTCATCTTGTTAATGGTTCCTTTTGCTGTGCAGAAGGTTTTCAGTTTCCTGGAGCCCTATTTGTTCATTTTCACTTTTGTCTTTGGTGCTGCTAGTGTCACATTCAAGGAATCATTGCCAAAACCAATGTTAAGGAGCTTCCTCCCTACATTTACTTCTAGGAGTTTTAGAGTACCAGGTCCTTCTGCTTCAGTCTTTGAGTGAATTTTTGTGACTTGTGTAAGATAGGGGTCTAATTTCATTGCATGTACTCATCCAGTTTTCCCCACCTCACTTGTGGACAAGACTGTCCTTTCCCCATAGTGTGGTCCTGGCTTCCTTGTTGAATATTTTTTTGATTGTAGAAGCAGGGGTTCACTTCTGTGCCTTCTATTCTGTTCCATTGGTCAATGTGTCTATTTTTGTCTATCTAAGCAGTAACATACTGTTTTTATTCCTTTCCTTTTTTTCTTTTGTTATGTTAATCACCATACATTACATCATTAGTTTTTGACGTAGTGTTCCATGATTCATTGTTTGCGTGTAACACCCAGTGCTCCATTCAGTAGGTGCCCTCTTTAATACCTATCAGCAGGCGAACCCATCCCCCACCCCCTCCCCTCTAGAACCCTCCGTTGGTTTCTCACAGTCCATCGTCTCTCTGGTTCGTCTCCCCCTCTGATTTCCCCCCCCTTCATTTTTCCGTTCCTGCTATCTTCTTTTCTTCTTTTTTTTAACATATAATGTATTATTTGTTTCAGAGGTACAAGTCTGTGATTCAACAATCTAGCACACTTCACAGCGCTCACCATAGCACATACCTTCCCAATGTCTATCACCCAGCCACCCCATCCCTCCCACCCCCCACCACTCCAGCAACCCAGTTTGTTTCCTGAGATTAAGAATTCCTCATATCAGTGAGATCATATGACACATGTCATTCTATGATTGACTTATTTCGCTCAGCATAATACCCTGCAGTTCCATCCATGTCATTGCAAATGGTAAGATTTCATTCCTTTTGATAGCTGCATAATATTCCATTGTGTATATATACCACATCTTCTTTCTCCACTCATCTGTCAATGACATCTTGGCCCTTTCCATAGTTTGGCTGTTGTGGACATTGCTGCTATAAACATCGGGGTGCACGTACCCGTTCGGATCCTTACATTAGTATCTTTGGTGTAAATACCCAGTAGTGCAATTGTTGGGTCGTATGGTAGCTCTATTTTCTACTGTTTGAGGAACCCCCATAGTGTTTTCCAGAGTGGATGCACCAGCTTGCATTCCCACCAACAGTGTAGGAGGGTTCCCCTTTCTCCGCATCCTCGCCAACATCTGTTGTTTCCTGACTTGTTAATTCTAGCTATTCTGACTGGTGTGAGGTGGTATGTCATTGAGGTTTTGTTTGGATTTCCCTGATGCCGAGCGACGTTGAGCACTTTTTCAGGTGTCTGTTGGCCATTTGGGTGTCTTCTTTGGAAAAATATCTGTTCATGTCTTCTGCCCATTTCCTGATTGGATCATTTGTTCTTTGGGTGTTGAGTTTGATAAGGTCTTTATAGATTTTGGATACTAGCCCTTTATCTGATACATCATTTGCAAATATTTTCTCCCATTCTGGTTGTTGTCTTTTGGTTTTGTGGACTGTTTCTTTTGCTATGCAAAAACTTTTTATCTTGATGCAGTCCCAATAGTTCATTTTTGCCCTTGCTTCACTTGCCTTTGGAGATGTTTCTAAGAAGAATTTTCTGTGGCTGAGGTTGAAGAGGTGGCTACTTGTGTTCTCCTTTAGGACTTTGATGGACTCCTGTCTCACATTTAGGTCTTCCAACCATTTTCAGTCTCTTTTTGTGTGTGGTGTAAGGAAATGGTCCAGTTTCGTTCTTCTGTATGTTGCTGTCCAATTTTCCCAACACCATTTGTTGAAGAGACTGTCTTTTTGCCATTGGACATTCTTTCCTGCTTTGTCAAAGATGAGGGTCCATTTCTGGGCTCTCGTTTCTGTTCCATTGATCTATGTGTCTGTTTTTGTGCCAGTACCATACTGTCTCAATGATGACACTTTTGTAATAGAGCTTGAAGTCCAGAATTGTGATGCCACCAGCTTTGCTTTTCTTTTTCAACATTCCTCTGGCTATTCGGGGTCTTTTCTGGTTCCATACAAATTTTAGGATTATTTGTTCCATTTCTTTGAAACAAAAGTGAATGGTGTTTTGATAGGGATTGCCTTATGTGTAGATTGTTCTAGGTAGCATAGACATCTTCACAATATTTTTCTTCCAATCCATGAGCATTGGAATGTTTTTCCAATTTTTTGTGTCTTCCTCAATTACTTTCATGAGTATTTTATAGTTTTCTGAGTATAGATTCTTTGCCCCTTTGGTTAGATTTACTCCTAGGTATCTTCTGATTTTGGGGGCTATTGTAAATGGGTTCGACTCCTTAATTTCTTTCTTCTGTGTTGTTGTTGGTGTACAGGAATGTCACTGATTTCTGTGCATGAATTTTATATCCTGCCACTTTCCTGAATTCCTGTATGAGTTCTAGCAGTTTTGGGGTGGAGTCTTTTTGGTTTTCCACATAAAATATCATATCATCTGCAAAGAATGAGAGTTTGGCTTCTTCTTTGCTGATTCAGATGCCTTTGATTTCTTTTTGTTGTCTGATTGCTCTGGCTAGGACTTCTAATACTATGTTGAATAGCAGTGGTGAGATTGGACATCTCTGCCATGTTCCTGAACTTAGAGGGAAAGCTCTCAGTTTTTCCTCATTGAGAATGATATTCGCTGTGTGGGTTTTTCATAGATGTCTTTTATGATATTGAGGTATGTACCCTCTATCCCTATACTGTGAAGAATTTTGATCAAGAAAGGATGCTGTACATTGTCAAATGCTTTTTCTGTATCTATTGAGAGGATCATATGTTTCTTGTTCTTTCTTTTATTAATGTATTGTATCACATTGATTGATTTGCGGATGTTGAAGCAACCGTGCAGCCCAGGGATAAATCCCACTTGGTCGTGGTGAATAATCCTTTTAATGTACTGTTGGATTCTATAGGATAGTACCTTGGTGAGAATTTTTGTATCCATGTTCACCAAGGATATTGGTCTGTAATTCTCCTTTTCGATGGGGACTTTGTCTGGTTTTGGGATCAAGGTAATGGTGGCCTCATAAAATGAGTTTGGAAGTTTTCCTTCCATTTCTATTTTTTGGAACAGTTTCAGAAGAATAGATATTAATTCTTCTTTAAATGTTTGGTAGAATTCCCCTCGGAAGACATCTGGACCTGGGCTTTTGTTTGTTGGGAGATTTTTGATGACTGCTTCAATTTCCTTAGTGGTAATAGGTCTGTTCAGGTTTTCTATTTCTTCCTGGTTCAGTTTTGGTAGTCTATACATCTTTAGGAATAGATCCATTTCTTCCAGATTATCTAATTTGCTAGCATATAGTTGCTCATAAAATGTTCTTATAATTGTGTGTATTTCTTTGGTGTTGGTTGTGATCTCTCTCATTCATGATTTTATTTATTTGGGTTATTTCTCTTTTCTTTTTCCTAAGTCTGTCCAGGGGTTTATCAATCTTCTTAATTCTTTCAAAGAACCAGCTCCTAGTTTCATTGATCTGTTCTACTGTTCTTTTGGTTTCTATTTCATTGATTTCTGCTCTGATCTTTATCATTTTTCTTCTCCTGTTGGGTTTAGGCTTTATTTGCTGTTCTTTCTCCAGCTGCTTTAGGTGTAGGGTTAGGTTGTGTATTTGAGACCTTTCTTGTTTCTTGAGAAAGGCTTGTATTGCCATATACTTTCCTCTTAGGACTGCCTTTGCTGCATCCCAAAGATATTGAATAGTTTTGTTTTCATTTTCAATTATTTCCATTAATTCTTCTTTAATTTCCGTTAACCCTTTCATTCTTTAGTAGGATGCTCTTTAGCCTCCATGTATTTGAGTTCCTTCCGACTATCCTCTTGTGATTGAGTTCTGGTTTCAAAGCATTGTGGTCAGAAAATATGCAGGAAATAATCCCAATCTTTTCATACTGGTTGAGACCTGATTTGTGACGTAGGATGTGATCTATTCTGCAGCATGTTCCATGGGCACTAGAAAAGAATGTGTATTCTGTTGCTTTGGGATGAAATGTTCTGAATACATCTGTGAAGTCCATTTGGTCCAGTGTGTCATTTAAAGTCTTTATTTTGGGCGCCTGGGTGGCTCAGATGGTTGAACGTCTGCCTTCGGCTCAGGTCATGATCCCAGGGTCCTGGGATCGAGTCCCGCATCGTGCTCCCTGCTCCTTGGGAGCCTGCTTCTCCCTCTGCCTCTCTCTCTCTCTCTCTCTCTTTATTTCATGAATAAATAAATAAAATCTTTTAAAAAAAGTCTTTATTTCCTTGGTGATCTTTTGCTTAGATGATCTGTCCATTTCAGTGAAGGGGGTGTTAAATCCCCCATTATTATTGTATTGTTGTCAATGTGTTTCTTTGCTTTTGTTATTAATTGCTTTATATAATTGGCTGCTCTCATGTTAGGGGCATAGATATTTACAATTATTAGATCTTCTTGTTGGATAGACCCTTTAAGTAGGATATAGTGTCCTTCCTCATCTCTTATTAGAGTCTTTGTTTTAAAATCTAATTCGCCTGATATAAGTATTGCCACCCCAGCTTTCTTTTGGTGTCCATTAGCATGGTAAATGGTTTTCCACCCCCTCACTTTCAATCTGGGGGTGTCTTTGGGTCTAAAATGAGTCTCTTGCAGACAGCATATTGATGGGTCTTGTTTTTTATCAAATCTGGTAGCCTGTGTCCTTTGATTGGGGGATTTAGCCCATTTACATTCAGGGTAACTATTGAAAGATATGAATTTAGTGCCACTATATTGCCTGTAATGTGACTCTTACTGTGTATTGTCTCTGTTCCTTCCTGGTCTATGTTACTTTTAGGCTCTCTCTTTGCTTAGAGGACCTCTTTCAATATTTCTTGTAGGGCTGGTTTGTTGTTTGTAATTTCTTTTAGTTTTGTTTGTCCTGGAAGCTTTTTATCTCTCCTTCTAGTTTCAGTGACAACCTAGCTGGATACAGTATTCTTGGTTGCATATTTTTCTCATTTAGTGCTCTGAAAATATCATGCCAGTCCTTTCTGGCCTGCCAGGTCTCTGTGGTTAGGTCTGTTGCCAATCTAATGTTTCTATCATTGTAGGTTACAGATCTCTACTCCCGAGCTGCTTTCAGGATTTTCTCTTTGTCTCTCGGACTTGTAAGTTTTACTATTAAAAACGGGATGGGGGCGCCTGGGTGGGTCAGTCATTAAGTGGCTGCCTTTGGCTGAGGTCATGATCTCACAGTCCTGGGATTGAGTTCCACATCGGGCTCCCTGCTCAGCGGGATCCTGCTTCTCCTTCTCCCACTCCCCCTGCTTGTGTCTCTGCTCTCACTGTCTCTGTCTCTGACATATAAATAAATAAAATCTTTAAAAAAACAGGTCGGGTTGTTGACCCATTTTTATTGATTTTGAGGGGGGTTCTCTGTGCCTCCTGGATATTGATGCATTTTCTTTCTCCAAATTAGGGAAGTTCTCTGCTCTAATTTGCTGCAATATACCTTCTGCCCCTCTCTCTCTTTCTTGTCTTCTGGGATCCCAGTTATTCTAATATTGTTTCATTTTATGGTATCACTTTTCTCTCAAATTCTGCCCCCGTGATCCAGTAGTTGTTTATCTCTCCTTTTCT
The DNA here is from genome assembly GCF_003265705.2 of Callorhinus ursinus. NCBI lineage: Eukaryota > Metazoa > Chordata > Mammalia > Carnivora > Otariidae > Callorhinus > Callorhinus ursinus. Next base: position 16,702 of record NW_027397393.1, on the reverse strand, counting down.
CGGCTTGTTTATTTTCCATCATTTGGTCATCTATATCACTAGTTCTCTCTTCTGCCTCATTTATCCTAGCAGTTAGAGACTCCATTTTTTATTGCACCTCATTAATAGCCTTTTTGATTTCGACCTGGTTGGATTTGAGTTCTTTTATTTCTCCAAAAAGGGTTTCTCTAATAACCTCCATTCTTTTTTCAAGCCCAGCTAGTATTTTTAAAATCGTCATTCTGAACTCTTGTTCCAACATCTTACTAATGTCCATACTGATTAGGTCCCTGGTAGTCGGTACTGCCTCTTGTTCTTTTTACTGAGGTGATATTTTCCATCTTGTCATTTTGTCCAGAGGAGAATAGATGAATGAGAGAACAAAATGCTAACAGAGTAACAATGACCCCAGAAAAATATACATTAAACAAATCAGAAGAGACCTGAAAGTGGGGGAAAAGAATGGAAAAGAAAGTAAAAAGAAAAAAAAGAAAAAGAAAAGATAAGAAACAAACGAACAAAGAAAAACAGAATATGATCAAATATGATCACAAGAAAGTGCTTCCCAAGATTTTAAAGAAAGAAAAGCTTATATATGTACAAAAATAAGGGTAACTACTATGAAGGGATAGAATATGACTCTAAAAATGAAAAATGAAAAAGATTTTTTTAAAAAGCAATTGATAAGATGTTGATTGAAAAAGGGAAAAAGAACATTTCAAAAAGAAAAAGAAAAAAAAGGAAATTAAAAAAAATTAACTTTGAAAGACTGAAGAATCATGGGAAAAAAGCCATGAATTCTAGGTGCCGTATTCCCCTAGTGCTGGAGTTCTGCCATTCACATTGATCAGTAAACTTGGTCTTGGCTGGCTGTTCTTGCTGATCTTCTGGGGGAGGGGCCTTTTGCCATGGTTCCCAATTGTCTTTGCTGGAGGCAGAACTGCCCTGCCCTTGCCGGTTCGGGCTAAGTAATCTACTCGGGTTTGCTCGGGAGCTTTTGTTCCCTGCAAGCTCTCAGTACAGCTTTGGAGGACGAGAGTGAAAATGGCGGCCTCCCAATCTCCACCCCAGAGGACCTGAGAAATTGGGCCCTCTCCTCAGTGAGCCCCCAGAGAAAAGCAGTCAATCACTCCTCTCTCCCCAGTCTCTGGCCTCACTCTGTGCTCACCCGGCCTGTGACAAAGCGTAGCGTTTCTATCTCTGGCACACAACCCCATGTGGCGTCTCCAAACCCAGCAGATTCCTGCGTTGTGCTCCTGCGCTGCTCCTCCTGGGGAAGGAAGGGGAGTCTCCCCGCATCTGCCACTTGTTAAGTCCCTGCTGGAGAAGAAGTGGCCTGACTGTGCTGTGGATCACATTTTATGGCAACCTCAAGCTGAAAGCCCACTCCTTGGTTCTGTCCCTGCAGCCAGCTTCCCCGCTCCAATACCTGGGAGCTGTACTGCACTCAGGCACCCCTGGTCTTTCTGTGACCCCGAGTGTCCTGAGACCACACTGTCCCAGTGAGCGCTCCACCCTCCTCTTAGCCACTGGAGCGACATCCCTAAGTAGAGCTGACTTCTAAACGTTCCGATTTTGTGCTCCACTACCCTATCACTTGCTAGTAGTGGCTGATGGAGACCCCCTCCCCTGCCGTCTATCGTCCCAAATATTGCCTCGGATTCACTTCTTTGCACGTCCTACCTTCCAGAAAGTGGTCGCTTTTCTGTTCAGAGAGCTGTTGCTATTCTTCTCTTTGATCTCCTGTTGAGTTTGTAGGTGTTCAGAAAGGTTTGATCCCTATCTACCTGAATGCCTGTGACTAGATGAAATTTAGGTCTCCTACTGCTCTGCCATCTTGCTTCTCCTCTCAGTAACATACTGTTTTTCTTCCTAAAGCTTTTTAGTATAGTTTGAAGTCAGGAAGTGTGGTAACTATGGCTTTGTTCTTTTTTCCTCAGGAAAGACATTTTATCAATATAAATTTTTCTGATCCATGAACAGGGGATGTCTTTCCATTTGTTTGTCTTTGCATTTCTTTGATTTCTTTCAGCAAAGTCTTCTAGTTCAGTGTACAGGACTTTCACATCCTTGGTTAAATTTATTCCTAATATTTTATTGTTTCTGATGCTATTGTGAATGGGGTAGTTTTCTTTATTTCTTCTTCAGACGTTTCATTCCTAGTATATAGGAATGTAAATGATTTGCATAAGTTGATTCTGTATCCTGCAACTTGACTGACCTCTAACAGCCTTTTAGATTTTCTATATACCAAATCGTATTATCTTCAAACAGTGACAGATTCACTTCTTCCTTCCTGATTTGGATGCCTGTTATTTCTTTGTCTTGCCTGATTGCTTTGGCAAGGACTTCTAATACCAAACTGAATAAGAGTGGTGTGTGTGGGCATCCACATCTTGTTCCTGCTCCTTGAGGAAAAGCTCTCAATTTTTCACCAGCGAGTATACTGTTAGCCATGGGCTCATAACGTATAGCCTCTAATACATTGAGGTACGTTCCTTCTATACCGGATCTGCTAAGGGTTTTTATTAAATGATGTATTTTGTCAAGTGCTTTTTCTGCATCTATTCAGATGATCATGTGATTTTTTTCCTTTCATTTTATTAATGTGATGTATCACATTTATTGATTTGTGTATGTTTAATGATCCTTGCATTTCAGGGATAAATCCTACTTGCTCATGATGTATAATCCTTTTTATGTCTTCTTGAATTCAGTTTGCTAATATATTGTTGAGAGTTTTTACATCTGGATTCATCAGAGATATTGGTCTGTAGGTTTCTTTTCTTGTGGAGTCCTTCTCTGGCTTTGGTATCAGGGCAATGACAGCCTCACAAGGTTATTTTGGAAGTATTCCCTCCTCCTCAATTTTTTGGAAGAGTTTGAGAAGAACTGGTGTTAATTCTTCTTTGACTGTCTGATAGAATCTCCAGTGAAGCTGTCTGGTCCTGGGGGAGGTTTCTGTGTTGGGAGGTTTTTGATTCCTGATTCAATCTCTTTAGTCTCTATTGGTCTGTTCAGATTTTTTATTTTTTCCTGATTCAGTTTGGTAGGTTGCTTGTTTCTAGGAATGGATCTGTTTATTCTAAGTTATCTGAGTTTTTGGCTTGTAATTGTTTAGTTTCACAATCCCCCTTTTCTGCAGTTTCAGTTGTAATGTCTTTTGTTTTCTTTTTTTAAAAAAATATTTTATTTATTTATTTAAGAGAGAGAGAGAGAGCACAAGCAGGGGGAGGAACAGGAGGAGAGGGAGAGAGACAAGCAGACTTCGTGCTGAGCAGGGAACCTGACATAGGACTCGATCCCAGGACCCCGGGATCATGACCTGGGCTGAAGGCAGACGCTTAACTGACTGAGCCACCCAAGCGCCCCTAATGTCTCCTTTTTCACTCTTAATTTTATTTGAGTCTTTTTTTAAGATTTTATTTATTTAT
>NW_027397393.1:0-13189 GCF_003265705.2 Callorhinus ursinus | reverse complement strand
TTTTTTTTTTTTTTTCTTAGTCTAACTAAAGGTTTGTTGATTTTGTTTATCTCATTCATAGAACCAGTTCTCAGGTTCATCAATGCTTTCTGTTGTTGTTGTTTTTTTTTATCATTCCCATTTCATTTATTTCTGCTCTGGGCTTCATTGTTTCCTTCCTTCTACTAACTTTGGGCTTAATTTGTTGTTGTTGTTTTTCTAGTTCCTTGAGATGTAAAGATAGGTTGCTTATTTGAGGTCTTTCCAATTTCTTCATATACACACTTATCACTTTAAACTATCAGAGCTGCAGTTGCTGCCTTCTGTATGTTTTGAAATGTCGTCATTCCATTTTCATTTATTTTGAGATAATTTTTTATTTTCCTTTTGATTTCTTCACTGACCCGTTTATCGTTCAGAAGTGTGTTGTTTAGTTTCCACATATTAGTGGATTTTCCAGCTTTCCTTTTGCTGATTTTCTTTCCATACCATTGTGGTCAGAAAAGACAGTGGGTATGAATTCAGTCTTGTTAAATGAGCTAAGAGTTGTTGCGTGTCCTATGGTTCAGTCTTTTCTGGAGAAAGTCCCACGTGCACTTGAGGAGAATGCCTGTCCTGCTGCTGTGGGTTCTCGTGTTTTAATCCATGGAACCACTCTGCCTATTGATTGGTGAATTCAATTGTTAATGTTTAGAGGGATTGTTGATATGGAAGAACTCAGTACTGCCCCCTTATGTCTTACCTTTGATCGATTTGTAGCCCCTTTCTTATCCCCCCTCCTCTGTTTCTGTCTACCTTTGTGAAGTGCTGGTTTTCCACAGTGCTTTTGGTCTCCCCCTTTTCTTGTTTTGGGACTCTAGAGTTTTGTTTTGTTGTTACCATGTGGATTACAACAACATCTGTTATATAAGATAGTTCTTTTTAGGCTGATAGCACCTTATTTTCATTCCCTGTGAAGTTTCCACAGTTTTACTCTTCCCCTTAATTTTGATCTTAAAATGTACCTCTTTTTATGCTGCAAATTCACTGAGAAGGGATAGTGACTTTGGTTATTTTTCATGCTCTTTTCCGTTAACCTCCAAACTATAATGAAGGGGTTAACACACCCTTCTACTACAGAGTTGTCAGCCTGAGCCTAGCCTCCGTGGTCTGTCTTCTTTGCTCCTGGGTATGGCTCTTTCTCTGTCTCTTGAGGCTGTTGATTCTTATTTTGTTTTCTTCTGAACTGCACTATTTTTTGTGGGTTCAATACTGTTAGTTGACACAAACGCTTTGTGAAAATAAGTGGACTATAAATCATGCTTGTTTCCTAATTAGGTCTGAACATATTCAATAGTAGCAGCCTTTTCCCAGGCCCCTGGGTCTTCATTTGCTCACCAACTCCAAGATTTTTAAAAACATATTATATTAACAGTTTCAAAGAATTAGTTTTTTTTAAATTCAACCAAGTCACACTATTAATTATCTATAGAATGATCTGTAAACAGTGAATGAGCAAGATTTTACAGGATGAAGGAAGAATTGGCTTTGTGGCTGGGTTTGCCCTAATGTTTACTCACTGCTGCCCCGTGTGGCCGTTTTCTAGATAGCCCGTGGCAGAATGTGTTAACCTATCAAATTCAAGGGAGAATAAGATAGAGTTCGTTGGTCCCTGGATCCCCTAGCTCCTAAAAACCATCATATAATTTAGAAGCCATATTCTTTTTTTTACATCTGAAAGCTTTATGTTTTGCAAAAAAACTTAAATATGATTATGTGTACGCAAAGTGTGCACACATTACCTATGCTGAACAATGCCAAGAAACAATATATTGGTGCAACAGTTGTCTTCTAAAATAAACATAAAAACTGAGCCCAGACCGGCAGACAAAAGCAAAATACTTATTTCCCAGCAGCACAATTAAGCTATATTTTAAATCGAGTATATCTTAACTAGATATTAGGGTTAGGGTCAGGGTCAATTTGAATATATTAATTATGCACAGCTTTTTGTTTGTCAGTCGTAACTCCATAAAGTGTTTTTAAAAAATAAAATGGGAGAGAAGATAGTCACTCAAAGCACTGATCACCTTTCCTGTCATGATAATTATGAGGTTTCTGTTGATATTTCAAAGTGTGCAGATCTGTGTTGTCTTTGTTCCCTGTCATTGGGTCAGAGATAAAAGCAGGAAAAGTCATCATATTATAAAAGCCACAAAAATAAATATCAAGGGTGCTGTGTGCCCGGTACCGCAGACTTGAAAGAAATGGCAAACTACCTACCTCATGTCATACACAACTAGCTTTAGGGGCTCATAAAAGCATGTAAAATGAAATCGTACTAAAAGAAATCTCATTACTAATCTTTTACCTTACAGAAGACAGTTCAGCGACACCTCCCCTCCCCCATCATTTCCTGTGTGGCCAAAGCCCAGTCACACTAACACGTGTAGCCACACAAAGACACAACTGTGACATCCTCCTGGAGCATTCCTCGTCCCACTGCCCCTGCTCTGGCCAACCCTGCCTACCCCCAGTCCTCCTGTGATTCACAAGTAATGACAAGCTGTGATCATCCTCCTGGAGCATTCCCGGTCCCCCTGCCCCTGCTCTGGCCAACCCTGCACACCCCAGTCCTCCTGACCGTCCCCTGTAGTGACACAGCTGTGATCATCGTCCGGGAGCATTCCCGGTCCCCCTGCCCCTGCTCTGGCCAACCCTGCACACCCCAGTCCTCCTGACCATCCCCTGCAGTGGCGCTTGTCACAGCATGCTGTCATGTGTTGTTTCTCGGTCTGTCCTTCCTGTAGGAGTAGGTCTCTCTCACAGCTGCCTGGCTGGATGACAGGTAGATGAATGGTTTTGGGATCTTTTCTCCTGGGATAGCAGGTACCCTACAAAACCCTGATGGGCTGGGTGAGTCTCTGTCCCTCTGTGTGCCCCCAGCCTCGGTGGATCAGGACAAGGGATTTGAGAGTCTTCCTAGATGAAGTTTGTTCTATGAAGGTGGATTCTTTCTGATATCATTATGTAACCACATAACGTGGCCGTCCCTGTGAGACAGAAATCATGCTACTGTATTGTGTTCTACTTGCATACCGTGGCTAACAAAGAGTCAACACACAGTCACACTCACACGTTCACACTTGCACCTCCGTTTCTGAGCATCACTACCATGTAAACTACAGTGAATTCCCATTGGGCTGCAGGTATGTACATGTGCCATTAAAGGTAGAAATAGAGGAGGATGGGTATGGAGTTCTGGCTAAAATGATGGAAGTCCTTGCCTACGCAGGTAAAGAAATTAGTTTTTCCCCAGAAAGCACTATGTTCTGCTCAAAGGAGTGACATGAAAATATTACGTTTTAGAACAGGGATCGGCACAGACTTTTCTGTAAAATCTTCTGTAAGGATTTTCTGTTAGGTGTTGCAATCCACATGGTCTCACTGACAGTGACTCCACTCTTGCATTGGGGCTTGAAAGTAGCCACAGACCATCCATAACTAATGTTCCAGCTGCACTTTATTTACAGAATACAGGGGGAGGCCACATTTGGCCCATGGATGGCAGTTTCCCACACCCCAGGTTTGCAACCTGATGGACGATGGCGGAGAGGGCTCTTATTTTCAAATGGCAGTGTGGGCATACATGGGGATCTATCCTGCCTGACCCCGGCCCTTAAACTTGAATGGAAAGATGATAGCAAGACTGACTAACAATTAAGGCCTCAGGAATTCCCCCGCATTTCTCTGTATGCCTCTAGCTTCCCACAAGATGTTTGTCTGTGGTTGAATTACACGTAGGTATTGTTTGGCTGAATATGTCCCCATTGCCTAGTGGGTGTATCTTGCGGGGTATATAACACGCAGACGGTCATCTTGTTCAGGCCAAGATCATGAACATGTTTACGGTTTTATTGAGTCAGTGGAGGATCTGGCACGTGTGGGCTTCAGGATGAGTTTGATTCAGCCCTCAGCAATGTTTTTGAGCCCCTGGCTTCCTGGGCCCTCTGTGGTGCTGGCACTGGCCTGGCCTAGGCCACTTCTGCAGTCGTGATGGAAAAGCCCCTATACTGGGCGGTCCACCCCATGCTTTGCTCTGCAGGCTGAGACCCAAGGTTTCTGTCACCTCACTGGCTGGGACCAGGTCACATGCCTATGGATGAGCCAGGGAGTGGGGCCGTGGTGACTGGTATAGGTTGTTAGGTCCTCTGTTGTAATGACTTTTCTAATTGCTATGGTGGCAATGTCTTCTGTGATGCATCTGTTGATAAAATGAGTATTGATTTCTGGTAGCGAGTGGGTCCAAGGTGCTGGCTTAGTACCTAGCACCTCAGTCCCGGCACCTCAGTACTACTCTACTCTTCTGCAGAGACAATGGCTGAGAATGAGCAAAGTTGATGGAAACTGGTCTCGAATGCACAAGGTAGGGGTGTGAGTGTGGGGGTATTGGGATTGGGGATAATAGCTCTGGCCAACCTGTATCTACAATTTACCCACATTCAAGAAGGTGTGAGGAATCCGTGGTGTTTCATAGTCAAAAATGTTGTAGATGAAGAATATGCCTTTTGCATGGAGTATGACAAGACTTGTTCAAAGCATTTTGTAGTTGGTACAGTATTCAGGGAGAAAAACACCCCGATCTGCTAGGATAGGCGTGAGAGGCTGAGTGCTCTCAAGAAGGTGTCTGGCTTTTGCAGGGCTCACTGTGAGCCTGCACACAGGACTGAGGAGGACAGTTAAAGGTTTTGATCTACGGATGGAGTATTGGAAGAATGTGGCACACCTCATAATTCTGCGGAGAGCACAGATCCCGAGTTGACTGTGGAGTAACTTCGTGAGAGTGGTGGTGATCTGCAGCATCCTGCTAACCAGATTCCTTTCCTTTATTAAGTTCTGGGGGTGATTTCTATGCCTTTGTCCTAACAGCTTGGATTTCCAAGGGGTGGGATTTTTTATTATTATTTTTTATAGTTATTTTAATCACCATACATTACGTCATTAGTTTTTGATATAGTGTTCCATGATTCATTGTTTGTGCATAAAACCCAGTGCTCCACGCAGAACATGCCCTCTTTAATACCCAACCCCAGGCTAACCCATCCCCCCACTCTCCTCCCCTCTAGAACCCTCAGTTTGTTTTTCAGAGTCCATCGTCTCTCATGGTTCATCTCCCCCTCCGATTTACTCCCCTTCATTCTTCCCCTCCGGCTATCTTCTTTTTTTCTTAACATATATTGCATTATTTTTTTCAGAGGTACAGATCTGTGATTCAACAGTCTTGCACAATTCACAGCACTCATCATAGCACATACCATATCCAATGTCTATCACCCAGCCACCCCCTCCCTCCCACCCCCGACCACTCCAGCAACCCTCAGTTTGTTTCCTGAGATTAAGAATCCCTCATATCGGTGAGGTCATATGATACATGTCTTTCTCTGATTGACTATTTCACTCAGCATAACACCCTCCAGTTCCATCCACATCATTGCAAATGGCAAGATCTCATTCCTTTTGATGGCTGCATAATATTCCATTGTGTATATATACCACATCTTCTTTATCCATTCATCTGTCGATGGTCATCTTGGCTCTTTCCACAGTTTGGCTATTGTGGACATTGCTGCTATAAACATCGGGGTGCACATACCCCTTTGGATCCCTACATTTGGATCTTGGTGGTAAATACCCAGTAGTGCAATTGCTGGGTCGTATGGTAGCTCTATTTTCAACTGTTTGAGGAACCCCCATAGTGTTTTCCCCAGGGGTTGCACCAGCTTGCATTCCCACCAACAGTGTAGGAGGGTTCCCCTTTCTCCGCATCCCCGACAACATTTGTCGTTTCCTGACTTCTTAATTTTAGCCATTCTGACTGGTGTGAGGTGGTATCTCATTGAGGTTTTGATTTGGATTTCCCTGATGCCGGTGATGTGGGGCACTTTTTCATGTGTCTGTTGGCCATTTGGATGTCTTCTTTGGAAAAATATCTGTTCATGTCTTCTGCCCAATTCTTGATTGGATTATTTGTTCTTTGGGGGTTGAGTTTGATAAGTTCTTTATAGATTTTGGATACTAGCCCTTTATCTGAGATGTCATTTGCAAATATTTTCTCCCATCCTGTCGGTTGTCTTTTAGTTTTGTGAACTGTTTCTTTGGCTGTGCAAAAGCTTTTTATCTTGATGAAATCCCAATAGTTCATTTTTGCCCTTGTTTCCCTTGCTTTTGGTGATATTTCTAGGAAGAACTTGCTGCGGCTGAGGTCAAAGAAGTTGCTGCCTGTGTTCCACTTTAGGATTTTGATGGACTCCTGTCTCACGTTTAGGTCTTCCAACCATTTGGAGTCTATTTTTGTGTGTGGTGTAAGGAAATGATCCAGTTTCATTCTTCTGCATGTGGCTGTCCAATTTTCCCAACACCATTTGTTGAAAAGACTGTCTTTTTTCCATTGGATGTTCTTTCCAGCTTTATGAAAGATGAGTTGACCATAGAGTCGAGAGTCCATTTCTGGGCTCTCTATTCTGTTCCATTGATCTATGTGTCTGGTTTGTGCCAGTACCCTGCTGTCTTGATGATGACAGCTTTGTAATAGAGCTAGAAGTCCGGAATTGTGATGCCGAGGGAGTGGGATTTTTTTAGGTCACTGTAATAGTTGGTCCCCCGGGGGTGGGCAAGTCCTGTTCTGCTGTTGACGTTGTCTCCAGCGGTTGGAGTGTGTATTACAATCCCATAGGGTATTGGCAGGGGGGTTACAGTGGTCGGCAGGCTATTGTTATTGATGATTTTTATGGGTTGGTTCCATATGATGAAATGTGAGGTCTTATGGATAGGGTTCCTCATTAAGTGCCCGTAAAGAGTGCTTTTTCTGAGTTTAATAGTAGATATAGTTTTATTAATTTTAATAGCCCTCCTTTTTCTTGGTACCGCAATGAGCAGTACATTACAATGTTGTTGCATTTTACCTGTGTTTGGATGAGTGTTTGAGAACGGAAAATGTTGGCAATGCCTCCGCTGGAATATCCAAAGAATAAAATTGTGTTTTTGACAAAAAAATAGGAAGTATCCTCCTGTGATTTTTAGTTTAAACCAGGGAAGGGGGCCTTTTTTGTGCTACTGGTAATGAGTACCATAGTCCTTCCTAGGGAACATTATCAGACTCTACTGGGAACTTGGTCTTTGTTATTGTGGAAGAATCAGGAGTCGACAGATTATTTGTCTCCTGTTTCATTTTCCATGAACATTTCCACAATATTTGGTTTCACACCTCTGCCATTGGGAAATCATCCCAGATTTGGCAGCAGCTCACCCTTCTGTGCAAAGGGTATGTTTGAACCAAGAAAAAAGCAGCTTCTGGGTGACTGGGATACTCTAGGATCAGAATGCTGTTGGTAGGCAGTTACTGTGACCCTAAATTCTGAATAAGCTCCTGACACCCAGATTAATAGATTTCAGATTTAGAAACTTCAAAATAGAAATTTTCTGTCCATGATGATAACTAAAGAACACGTGTGATCCTTGAACCTAACTCTAACCCTTGACTTTAACCCTAAAAGCTAATGTGACCCTAAGCCCCAAACTGGAACCCTGAATCTCAAACCTGAAATTGATCCCCACACCCAAACTCTGAATCCAAGTCCTGAATCCAAGCCCTGAACCATGAACCCAAACTCTGAACCAGAACTCTGTGTCATGAGCCCTGAACCCAAACCCAAGCAAGAACCCAAACCCAATGTGACCTTAAACTTTATCCCCTAAGCCCTAAGTCTTAAACCCTAAATCATAAGCCTAAAGCCCTAAGCTCTAATCCTAACCATTAACCTCACCCTCACCCAAAACCCTCACCCTCACCCTGATCCTAAACCCAAACCTGGATCTAGAACTATGACCCAAACCTGAACCTGAACCCAGACCCAAACCCTTGACCACATTTTGTTTATGCATTCACCATGGATGGACATTTGCATGGTTTCTACCTTGTGATTATCGTGAACATTGTTCGGGTTTGGGGGCTAGGGTTAGGGTCTTGGGCTGGGGTCAGGACCAGGCTTGAGATCAAGTTTGGGTCAGAATCACGTTCAGTCAGGGCCAGGGTCATGTTCAGTGGCACTGTTTGGGTCAGGGACTGTTGTCATTCCGTATTGTTTCCAATTAATTGTTTCTTAGCTATTTTTGGAGAAGTTGGGGGGATATTGGGCTCCATTCAGCTTGAATTTTCAGAATTTATTGGCTTCAGCTGGACCCAGGGAGCCAGCAGGTGCTTCCATTGAACGGGGAGCTCACCTTGTCCTGCACTGCCTCCCCCGCCTGCAGAGGGCGCACGACCCCAGCTCCCGCCAGGAGCCCAGAGCCAGTCCTGTGCAGCTGCCGTGACAGGGGCGGACCTCCTCAGAACCCGAGGTGGAGGCTTCTGGGGGCCGTGGGGCGCGTCCGCGCTGACAAGAGCCCGGCCTCCTCAGGCCCCGCCGCGGGAGGAGAAGGTGAGGAGAAGCCGTCTGAGCGGGGACCGCTGAGGGGGTCCGTGCTCACAGGACTCAGCGGAGGAAGGGCGGGTGCGCAGACCGTGGGGTGTCCGTGGCTCTGTGTGCGGTGACGTGGGGTCCCCGGGGCGCCGTGCGCGGGGCTGTCGGAGCTCCCCTCTCTGGCCTCGGATCCGCTCTGGGGGTCCGCGCGTCCGTGTTCACGCGCACCCGGAGTCGGTTCCTGGGGCTGCTCCCGCGGTCTGCGGTCCCGGCCGGCCGCCCGCCGCTGTGCTCCTGCTCCCGCCGCCTCAGCCCTGCCGGCTCCTCCCCGCGTCCACACCCGCGTCAGGGTTGTGGGTTCCGTGTCTGCGAAGACCCCGCTGGAGGTCCGTAGCGATGGCGCGGACTCTGCGGACGGCTGGGGGAGAGTAGACATGTTCGCAGCGTCCGCTCTTCCCTGAGAGCAGGGTGTCTTCCCGGTGTGTCTCCCTCGACGTCTGCGGTCAGTGTCTCAGGGGGTCAGAGAACAGGTGTGTCAGCTCCTGGGGACATGTACTCCTAGGTGTGTGGTTCTTCTCGATGCGGGTGTGAAGGAGCCTGTTCTCAGTGGGTCTCGTTCTGATGGTGTGTGAGGAGCACCTAGAAATGCAACGGATTTTTGTCTATTGGTTTTGCTCCTTGCCAACTTATCGAATTTATTCGTTCTGTTAACCTTAAACTGAAAGTGCTGGTCGTTTTACCAGCAAAATGGGTTTATTTGGGAAGAGCAGAGACTTGCCATCCGGGACAAGCCAGCTCAGGCCACATCGCTGACAAGAAAGGAAGGAGAGGAACAGTATGTCGTGGAGAAGGAGGAGGAAGCGGGGAGCGCTGTTCTGAAGGGAAGTCCGCCGGAGAGAAGCAGGCTTCGGGGTGATGGCAGCTCGCACCCGCTGAGCTGCAGGGAGCGTGGAGTTCTTGGAGGAGAGGACACCTGCGTCTTCCCCTTTGGGGCCTGTGACTGATGGGTGTCTCCTGTGGAGGCTTCCAACCCTGGGTCTGTAACTGACGGTCGTTCCCGTCACTGACCCTGAGTGGCGGGCTCCCCGCTCCGGCCTCCCCTGCTGGCGTCCCCAGTCCACTTTCCTGAGGTGCCCTTCTTGCATTTTCACAGTTCTAACCAGGTTTTGGAGGAGGGTTGTGGAAAATGGGAATTCCAGATCCCACTGCTTCTACTGCACCCAAGACACAGGGGCTGCTGATTTAATCCTCCCACGAGTCTCTTGCCACCACGTGGCCTCCTTCAAGGGCGAATGGGCTCTCCACGGTGGGTGAACTGGATCTGGGAGGGCTCGGCCTCCATCACAGTTTGATGTCGTCTCTGCTTCCGTGACCTGGTGCTGACGTGGTTGTTTGGAAGAGTAATGGACTCTGCGGTGATTTCAAAGTGCGGTAAACTAGGTAAATTAGGTGGTCTTTATGTTGAGGAGTTGTAAAAGCTCTTTACATATTCTGGACAACAGACTCTTACTAGATACATAATGTACAAATACTTCCTTCTGGGGGCTGTCTTTTCACTTTCAGGATAGTCACTTCTGATGTACAAAGATTTGTAATTTTTTTTTACATTTTTTTTAAGAGCGAGGGAGAGAGAGTGTGTGAGCGGTCGGGGGCAGAGGGAGAGGGAGAGAGACTCTCAAGCAGGCCCTACGCTCATTGTGGAGCCTGACATGGGGCTTGATATCATGACCTGAGCCAAAATTAAGTTAGATCCTTAACTGACTGAGCCACCCAGGCATGCTGAAATGGTTTTTAATTTTGAGGATATTATTTTTCTTTCTATTCTTATGCTTTGTTGTCAGAGCTAAAAGCATTGCTAAATCCAAAGTTATGAAGATTTATCCCCATTTATTTCTTTTGAGTTTATAATTTTACCTCTTACATTTAAACCTTTACTTATTTTGAGCTAACCTTTCTATGTGGAATGAGGTAAAGGTCCAGTTTCTTTCCTTTGCACATGGATAACCAATTGTCCCCTAATGTAATGTTGTCCACTCTTGTCAAAATTCAATGGACCATAGAAGAACGGGTTTATTTCTGGTCTCCGTTAAATCCCACTGATCTGTATGCATACCTTTTCAAAAGTGTATCCATAACAATAAAAATTGTTATTTTATATATTTATTTAAAAAATTTTTAAATTTAATTTCAATTAATTAACACATAATGTATTATTTGTATTACATTTGTAATGTATTCAATAGCATGTCTTTTCATCACCATGGGGTGTCTTCAGAATTATTTAGGTTTCCCTTACTTTCTTTCAGCAATGTTTTGTAACATTCAGTGTACAAGAGGTGCACCTTGATTACATCTATTCCCAAATATTTGGTTAATATTGATGTTCTCTAAAAAGGAATTGTTTTCTTAAATTCCATTTTGGATGATTCATTGCTAGTGTATACAAATAAGAGAGATTTTTGTGTATTGATATTTTGTCCTGTAACTGTGCTGAATTAGGTAACTGGCTGTAATCATTTTTTGTTGATTCTTTAGGAAGCTCTATATAAGATGATGTCATCCCTGGTCTCTGAATAGACAGAGTTTTAGTGTTTCCTTTCACATGTGGATGCCTTCTTTCTTGGCTTATCCTTCTGGGTAGAACTTTCAGTACAATATTGAGCAACAGGTGAAAACCAGCATCCTGTCCTTGTTCCTGATTTCAGAGTAGAGCTGTCCAACTTCAGACTTAAGCATAGTGTTTGCTAGAGATTTAATGAGAAAATTACTCCTTACTCCTGCTTTCGTCAGTATTTGTATCAGCAACAGACATTGGATATTGGTTAGAACATTTTCTGAATCAATTAATATGCCCACACGTTTTTATTTAAAAATTCATTGTGCTGTACAACATTGCTTGATTCACTCTATTGAATAACATTTGAGGTGTTTGTACAGTCACTTGCTCAGGGTTCACAGTCTATTTATGAGCTCTTGGTTTTGCAATTCTGATCTGGCTTCTTACATCTATTTTAAGAAAGGTACAGGAATGTATTTACCTGATTTTGTGGGGTTGGTAATAGTGGATAATGTTAGGGTTAGGAGTTAGGGATTAGGCTTAGGGTTAGGGTCTCCCTGTCCCCTGCTGCACAGAACTCATTCTCCTCTGGTAATAGAGTGATATTTTTGGAACATAACCTTTGGTCCTCTCTGTGGTCTGCTCCCCTCCTGCCCGTCCTCTCCAGCCTCAGCTCTTCCACCACGGCCCCCCTTTCTGTGGGCCACCCAAGTGTGTGGTCGTCCCGCATGTGCCCTGGGCCTGACTACAAGCCTTTGCTTTTGCTCTGCCCTCTGCCAGGATCACTCTTCTATCCCCCTGCTTCATATCTGGCTTGTTCCCCCATTGGCTGGGTCTGGACTTGCCCTCTGGTGACCTGACTCATGTCTGCTGGTTGAGTGTGCTTGTCCCCTATTTAAATGTAGTGACCTTTTCCCTGTGTGAGCGATTTACTAACCTGCCGGGTATGGGGCAGGCCCAGGGAAGTAGCCTTAGTGCCTACGCAAAAACATCAGTCTCAGAGGGGCTCACCACACTTGCTGATAATGGGGAAACTGCTGTCCTCACAGGGGTAGCAGGTAGTACCCTTAAAGGGGGACCAACCATGGGACATGGTTTGACAAGTCTTTGAACCCTTTGGGGCCGGGGAGATGTATACCTGGACCTGGAAGCTTACACCCTTGGATTCAAGCCTGGGGCCTAAGCAAGCCCGCTATTCTTCCTGGTGTCATATTTTGCCTTCCCTGTCCACAGGCTGGACCTGATTCCTGATGTGGCAGAGTTTGAGGGTGACCCCTCCTAGGAATACCAGTGGCTTACTGAGCACCTTGTCAGCAGGATGCCCAGCAGCCTTCCAGGGAGGACCCTACAGAAGTGGAGACCGGTCTGTGGGGGCCAGTGGCAGCCCACTCAATGCCAAGTGGGACGGGTGGGCGGTCCTGCTGATTCTAGCCGCTCTGTAAGACATAGAAATGAGGGGGGCACCTGGATGGCTCAGTTGGTTAAGCGACTGCCTTTGGCTCATGTCATGATCCTGGAATCCCGGGATCGAGTCCCGCATCGGGCTCCCTGCTCAGCAGGGAGTCAGCTTCTCCCTCTGACCCTCTTCCCTCTCGTGCTCTCTATCTCTCATTCTCTCTCTCTCAAATAAATAAATAAAATCTTTAAAAAAAAGACATAGAAATGAGGGCTGTGCCCAAAGGTGCTTCCTTCCTGGAAGTTGGGGATGGGATCTGGAGGGGGGGGGCGGCCAGTGGAGGGCACCTGCAGGGTTTTCCCAGGAGCTCAGCACAGGGGGAGTGTTCCTGGCTCCAGCATGCTGACTGTGGGGCTGCATGGGTTTCCAGCCTCTGAAGCCTCAGGCTCCCCTTTGGAAGTCAGGCTGCTGATGGACCCCATCTCTGGGAACAGACATTAGGGAGGTACTGCTGGCAGATTCCCTCAGAAGGTCAGGAGGTGGCTGTTGCTTAAAGCAGCCCAGGGCCTGCCCCCTTGAAGAAGGTGCACACGTCCATGGCCCTAACTCTTGTGTCCTGCTGCCGGCCTCTGGCAGTGATTCTCTTCCTGCCCTGTCCACTGCCCCTGTGGATGCATGGTCTTCCTGTAGTTGTTCCTGCAGATGGCAGAGAAGCACTACATGGTGGGGCACGGTGTCACCTACTAGGTTTTCACCAATCAGCCAGCTGCCAGGCCCCGTGTTCCCCTCCAGGTAGGCCGGAGGGTGGTGGTCCTCATG
>NW_027397392.1:16811-35808 GCF_003265705.2 Callorhinus ursinus | reverse complement strand
GTCCCACCATGAAGTGCTTCTCAACTGTCTGCAGGAACAGTGCCAGGAACACCATGTATCCACAGGGACAGGGGACAGGGCTGGAGGAGGGTCACTGCCAGAGACTGGTGGCAGGACCCCAAAACTTGGGCCGTGAACGTGTGCACTTTCTTCAAGGGGGCAGGCCCTGGACTGCTTTAAGCAACAGCCACCCTCATGGCCTGGCCTGAGTGCATCTGCTGGTGGGGCCTCCCTACCTTCGGCTCCCAGAGATGGGAGCCCTCAGTACCCCATCTTACAAATGGGAGACTGAGGCTTAGAGGCTAGAAACCCATGCAGCTGATTCTACCCAGTCTGTAGGGCATAGAAACATGGGCTGTGCCCAAAGGTGCTCAACTCATGGCAGGTGGGGACAGAACCTGCAGTGGGTCAGCCAGGGGAGGGGACGTGCAGGGTTTGCCTGGGAGCTCAGCAAAGGGGGAGTGTTCCTGGCACCAGTATGCTGAGTGTCGGGCTTCATGGATCACAGGGTCACCTACGCTAACCCTAACCCTTAAACCTAACCCTTAACCCTAACTGCAACCCTAACTCTAATCAAACATCATGCTCAATTTTGAGGACTGACAGCTCTACTGTAAAATCAAACACAAGTCCATCATGCTGGCTTTCACTCATTGCTCAGTATCGTACTGGAAGTTCTACCCAGAATGATAAGGCAAGAAATCCACATGTGGAAGAAAACAGTAGAAATAGGTCTATTCAGAGACCAGAGATGACATCATCTTATAGACAGAGCTTCCTAAACAATCAACAAAAAATGATTACAGCCAGTTAATATCAATACACAAGGATCTGTCTTATTTGTATACATCAGCCATGAATCATCCAAAAAATAATTTAAGAAAACATTTCCATTTTAGGGAACATTAACATTGACAAAATACGTAGGAACAGATGTAATCAAGATGCAAGCCTTGTACGCTGAAAATTACAAAACATTGTTGAAAGAAAGGGACACCTAAATAAATCTGAGGACCCCACGGCGATGAAAAGACATATTATTGATAAGATGGCAATAGTACACAATGCAATGTGGAAATTCAATCTTTTCCCAAGAAAATTCACAAAGGCCTTTGGAAAGAACTGCACAAGCTAATCCTAACAGTCATATGGATTTTCAAGGGACCACAAATTTGCCAAAATAATCTTGAAAAAGAAAATCAAAGTTGAAAGGTCATTCTTCCAAGTTCAAATATTAATACAAAGCAACAGTAAATAAATCATTTTGATACTGTCATAAAGTTATGCATTAAGCCTGAAACAAATAATACGTTATACGTTAATTGAATTTAAATTTAAAACATTTTTAAAAATAAAGAAATAAAATAATTGTTTTAAAAAAGATATGCATAGAGATCAGTGGGATTTAACTGAGAGTGCAGAAATAAACCCCTTCATCTATTTTCCACTGAATTTTCACAAGGGTGGACAACACTACACTGGGGGAGAGAATGGTCTTTTCAACAAAGGGTGCTAGACAATTGGCTATCCATGTACAGAGGAATGAAACTGGACCCTTACCTCACACCACATATAAACATTAACTCAAAATACATTAAAGGCTTAAATGTAAGAGGTAACACTATAAACTCGAGAAGAAATAAATGGGGATAAATCTTCATAACCTTGGATCTAGCAATGCTATTAGATCTGACACCAAAGCATAAGAAAGCAAAGAAAAAATAGATAAAATAATTCCTCAAAATTAAAAATCTGTTCTGGGTGCCTGGGTGGCTCAGTTGGTTAAGCGTCTGACTCTTAATTTTGGCTCAGATCATGATCTCGGGGTCATGAGTTCAAGCCCACGTCAGGCTCCACACTGAGTGTGGGGCCTGCTTAAGATTCTCTCTCCTTCTCCCTCTGCCCCTGACCACTAGCACACTCACTCATTCTTAAAAAAGAAATGTAGAAAAAAAATAAATATCTTTGTACATCATAAGATACTATCTGGAAAGTGAACTGATAGCCCACCGAATGGAAGAAAATATTTGTACATTATGTATCTAATAAGAGTCTGTTGCCCAGAATATGTAAAGAGCTTTTACAACTCCTCAGCAAAAAGACAACCCATTTTTTAAAATAGAAAAAAGCCTTGGATAGACCTTTCTCCAAAGAAATCATACAAATGGTGATTAGTACATGAATAGATGTTAAACATCCTTAGTCTTTATGGAAATGAAGATTTAAACCAGTTAGATGTCATTTTAACACAACCGAATCCCTATAATCAAGAAAACTAAAATAACAAATTTTGGAAAAGATGTTGAGAAACTGAAACCCTTACACCTTGCTTATGAAAAATGGTGCCGTCTACGTATAAAATATTTTGGCATTTACGCAAATAGATCAAAGTGGAATGACCATATGGTTCAACAATTATACTCCTAGATACATACCCCAAAATTAAAAGGAGAAGTACCCTTATTCAGAGCAGCATTTTTCACCACAGCCAAAAGGTGGAAGCAACCCAAGTGTCCACTGACAGACGAATGGATAAACAAAACGTGGTGTACACACCACGGAACACGATTCAGCCTTAAAAACGAAGGGGGCTCTGACACAGGCGACAACACGCATGAAGCTGGAAGTCATCACGCTGAGCGACATCAGCCAGTCACAGAAGGACAGATGCCCTGTGGTCCCACTTACATGAAGTGTCCTGAGACACACAGTAGAATGTGGCTGCAGGGGCCGAGGGGAAGGGGAATGGGGAGCTGGTGTCTCCTGCATACAGAGCCGCCCTCGGGGAGAAGGAAGACGTTCTGGAGAATGACGTGCCCCCGCGGGAACTCAGCTAAGGCCGAGAACTGTGCACCTGACACGTTTTGAGTGGTCACTGTGACTATGTTTAGTCACAGTGAAAACGGGAATGAGGGACCGATGCAGGTCACGACGTGGACGGACACTGAAAAAAGCCCCCATTACAAGCCACGACCGTCCACCTAGACTGGAACCATCGCGCTCTTTACATCCACCAAGGTCACCCGAATAAGGCAGCGTGTCGGGAGCAGTTCCAGAAAGACCTGGATCCGAATGGAAAGCACGCTTCAGACCGTGGGGCAGGTGGCGACAGGGGAAGTGGGCCCCGTGGCCTGGGTTATAACGTGGGCACCGGGATGACGTCCTCACTTAGGGTTCTGTGGTGGTTCCGCGGGACAGTGTCCCCGTCGGGGGTAAAACGCCCTGAAGCACCCCGCGTGCGGTGAGGAGACGCCGGCTGGGGTCTGAGTGTGGAGAGGGAGGATCTGTGCTGCGCTGACGGGTTTCCCGCAGAGTTGGTTCCTCTTCAAACAACCACGTCCGCACGGCCCGGAGAAGCCGAGACGCAGACCTTCGTGACAGAGGCGGAGCCCCACCCCGACCCCGACGGTGCGGCTGCGGGGAGGACACGCAGGGTCGAGGCCCAGGGAGCACGAGCGCAGTGGCGTGTGTCCGCTGCCTGACCACAGCCTGGCTGTGGAGCCCCAGAACCGAATTCGAGGGGCGCGTAAACACAGACCCCGGGATCACCGAGCGGATCCGAGCCCAGGAAGGGGAGACCCGACAGCCCCGCGCACAGCACCGCACGGGAACCCGCGTCACCGCGCACAAAGCCCCGGCGTCTACACAGCGCGCCCTTCCTCCGCGGGGTCCTGTGAGCTCGCACCCCCTCCGCAGTCCCGGCTCAGGCGGCTTCTCCTCAACTCCTCCTCCCTCAGCGAGTCCTGAGGAGGCCTGGCCCCTGTCAGTGTAGACGCAGACCCACGTCCTCCACAGCGGGTCCTGAGGAGGCTCGGCTCCCGTCTGCGTGGACGCGGCCCCACGTCCTCCCGAAGTCTCCACAGCGTGTCCTGAGGAGGCCCAGCCCCTGTCAGCGTAGACGCGGCCCCACGTCTTATCAAAGTCCCCACAGCGGGTCCTGAGGAGGCCTAGTTCCTGTCAGCGTGGACACGGACCCACTCCTCCACAGCGGGTCCTGAGGATCCTGGCTCCCGTCAGCGTGGACGTGGCCCCACGTCCTCCCGAAGTCTCCACAGCAGGTCCTGAGGGGGCTGGCCCCTGACCGTGGCTGAGGCCCCAAGTCCTCCCGAAGCCTGGGCGTCAGCACAGTGGGTCGGTCCTGAGGCCTTGGAACACCTGTCCTGGCACCGTAGGAGGAGGGCTGAGCGCGCATACCCCGCACGGGTTGCGGGGCGGGACTTGGGCGCCCCCTGCGGGAGGTGGGGCAGTGCAGGATGCCGTGCACTCAGTTGCCTGGAGGCACCTGTCCCTTCTGGGGTCCAGCTGAATCCATTACATTTGGGAAATTCGAACTGAAATGGAGTCCAATTATACCCTGACTTCTCCAGAAATAGAAACAATTAATTAGAAACCATACGGAATTAAGTGAAATGCAGACACAGGCTTTACAACTTACACCAAAGTTCATTCAAAATTGTAGATATTTAACATGTAAAACTATCAAAATAAAGGGGGTGCCTGGGTGGCTCAGTCGGTTAAGCGGCTGCCTGCAGCTCAGGTCATGATCCCAGGGTCCTGGGATCGAGCCCCGCGTCGGGCTCCTTGCTCAGCAGGAAGCCTGCTTCTCCCCTGCCTGCTGTTCCCCCTGCTTGTGCTTGCTCTCTCTCTTTCTCTCTCTCTCTGTCAAATAAATAAAGAAAATCTTTCAAAAAACAAAAAGTAAAAAAAGAAAATCCACATGGTCTGGGGTTCAGTGATGAACTTTAACACACAACACCAAAAGCCAATCCACAAATGAAAAAAATTGATAACATGAACTTCCTAAAATTAAAACTTTTGTGGGGCGCCTGGGTGGCTCAGTCGTTAAGCGTCTGCCTTCGGCTCAGATCATGATCTCAGGATCCTGGGATCGAGCCCTACATCGGGCTCCCTGCTCAGTGGGGAGACCGCTTCTCCCTCTCCCACTTCCCCTGCTTGTGTTTCCTCTCTCGCTGTGTCTCTCTCTGTCAAATAAATAAATAAAATCTTAAAAAAAAAACCTTTTGCTCTGTGAAAGACCTTGCTCAGAAAACTAAAAGAAATGCCACGAACTGGGAGGAAATATTTGCAAAGCGCAAATCTGGAAAAAGATTTGTATTCAAAAAATACAAAAGACTATCAGAACTCAATGATAAGGAAACAAACATCCTAATTGATAATGGGTAAGGATCTGAACAGATGCCTGGACAAAGATGATATGCAGATACAAAATAAGCATACAAAAATATGTTTGACATCATCATTAGGAAAGTACAAATTTAAACAACAGTGAGACAGTACTGCACAACTATCACAAATACTAAACTCCAAAAACAAGAACACCAATTGCTGGAAGGTGAGGAATGGCAGCAACTGTCCCTTCAGAAGACATTTTGGCCGTTTTTTCCAAACCTAAGTAAGTCTCATGTTAAGATCCAACAATTGCACCTCTAGTATTTAGCAACTGCTTTGAAAAACTATTTCCAAACAAAAACTCACATGCAGTTATGCACGGTAGCTCTATTCATAATAGTTACAAACTTAAAGAAACCAGGATGTCCTTCGATAAATGAATCCATAAGCAAACTAAGTGCATCCATGTGAAGGAAGGAGAATATGCAATGCAAAATATACCTCTTTGGCACAAGGGATATTTGGGCTGATTAATTTTAAGAAACGCCAGACATGGGAGAATCTCTGAAAACTGGATAAAAGTTACCATTTGGTGAGTGAAATGTACACTTATAAAGGAACACCCCATTTGTAAGCCTGTCTCCCTCTGTATCAGGAACAGAATTACTAAATCTCAAGAAACTCCTACCAAAAGAGAAGGCACAGACTTAAAGCAGTGTAACAACCATACCCTCATTTACTGTGCTCACCTGATAACATCCCTTAACTGACCTTCCCACCACCCAAAATCTTTTGGTCTTTAGCTGAAGATAGCATTTAGGGTGAGGGCTGGGCCACTTCAAGGAATTACTCCATTTTCCTGGGTATCTCCCATGAATACAGGACAAATGCATGATATTAAACTTTGACTTGTTTTTCTCCTGTTAATCTATTTAACAATGAAAAGAAATGAACCATCACCCCATACAATCACATGGATGAACTTTACATGTATTTTTCTAAGTGAAAGAATCCAGTCTGAAAAGGCTGCACACTGAGTGACCCGATTTGTAGGAGATTCTGGAAAAGGCAAAACTAGAGATGATATAAGGATCTGCGAGTGAATTCCATGACATTTTCATGATTTATACCTGCCACTATGCATTTGTCAAAACCCAAACCTTTTGGGGCACCTGGCTGGCTCAGTCGGTGGAGCATGCAACTCTTTTTTTTTTTTTGTATAGTATATGAATCATATTTCACGAAAGCTGTTACCAAAAAAATAATAGGAAGTGGTATACAGTATTCAGGCACAAATTTCCAAAGGACTAATTAAGGAATAGGAGTAGAGAATATTGTTTGGAAGCTGTCCCTCCACAACCAGGTCTTCAAGAAAAGCAGGAGCTGACCCACAGGCCTCTGAATTGACACTCACACTCTCAGTATCAGATGCTTGGCTGTCTGCTGACCTTCGCAAGGGCATCACTGATGACATCGAGATCATGCTGCAGCTCATTCATGGCGCTGGTTATGCTTTTGGTGTCTTTCAAGATCTGAGTACTCTGTATGTATGGATTATACTTCACTCCAAATGGACGCTTAATTGTTTTGGTAAATTCTCTCATCTTCTCCGTTGCATCTTCTAAGATTTCAGATACAAAGTAGACATCCTGAAAAGTTGTGATGAGACACTCCAGTTTGCAGGTAATCTTGGGATCATAGGGCTTTACTTTGGCATGTCCAGAAGGTGAATGCTTAAGTTCACTGATAGAGGAAAGTAATCCAGCACCAAAGACTCGCAACTGCCCGTCTTGTTCATAGAGACCAAACTCCACAGTGAAAAAGTAGCACGTTGCCAGTTTTTGAACAGCCTCCTCTGAAGCTCCAAGGGAAGCCAGGCCAATTTCTTGGGAGAATTGCGCAAAACCAGGTTCAGCCAAAAGGGGGACATGACCTAAGTGTTCATGGCAAGTATCTGGCTCTGGGGTATAGAGAGGGTCTGAACTGTGTCTCACTTACTGTGTGCAGTGAAAAATCCGGAAGGCTAAACCTGATAAGAAATCTCTTTGTGATAAGTAACCAGCCACGGGACGGATGCAAAAACCTGTGCACTCTTTTAAAAAGTTTGAGACATCTTCCAATTGTGGGATATTATCTTCCCGGTATCCACAATATTTAGAAAGCAAAGGTAAGTTTTTGAGATACTCTCTGCAGGCATGGGTTGGGTAAAGTTTGTTGAGCTCTTGGAACACAGTTCCCCAGGTCTTAATCTCCTCTTCAGTGAATTCAACCTTGGGAATGGGATCTCCATGTTTATAGTTCATAGCCAAGTCTGCAAAATACTTCCGTCTTTTATGGTAGACATTGTCTTTGAAGCCAGGATGATCTGCATCCAGTTCAGAACCATACATCAGAACTCCGTTGGCACAATGGTCCAGGTCAGGAATCTTCTTTGGAAACCAAGTATCAGGTTCCATACCATCTTCTTTCACAGTAAAATTGTCTGGTGGATTCACAGAGAGAACGGTAGTATGGGACTTCAACAGATGAAAAATGTCATTCAATTGTTCTCTGTTGATATCACAGTCAACAAAAATCTCAAATTCTGAGTTTCTTCTGTTTGATTTTTGTGACTTAATATGTAACAGGTACACATGCTTCTCCTGGAAGATTTTCAGTGCTTTTATAAGTCCACCAACTTCATTCTTCAAGGAAAAAATGACAGTTGCTCTTCCTCTTTCTAAGGAATGGTCTTTATTTTCCTTATTGTCTTCAATCATGGTCAGTTGGTGTAGTTCTCTGTGCAGCTGCGGGCGGTAAGCTGGGACTGGAGAGTGCAACTCTTGATCTTGCGGTTGTGAATTCGGGCCCCATGTTGGGTGTGGAGATTACTTAAAAGTAAAATCTTTAAAAAAATACAATCATTTCTACATCCCAAAGAGTAAATAATAATCTACTGAAAGTAAGTTCTTTAGGATGTGGGAGTGTAACGGGATGGTGTGCGGGCCAAGGGCAAGCTGACCCAAACTGCCACTTTGACATACAGATCATTTTAAATAAAAGTTACTTAAGAGACAACCTATGCAATGAGGACACTTAGACCCTCCTCTGTACCCCAGGAAAGGAAACCCATCCCCCTTTTGAAGATGTCCCTGTACCAGGAGGTAAAGGGATTTCAACATCACCAGAGATGGGAGATTTGGAGCCCATAAGGCTGTATAAACAACCTTTGTTACTTTTTACTAATTTACGACCCCAGTCCAAATTTTGTTTAGAATTCCTTACTAATCGAAGCTCCCAAGGTTAAGTTTTCTTTGTCCTAAGATTTCATCACAGGTGTAGATTCTCTTTGTCCAAAAATATAAAACCTGCCTTCCTTGGTCATTTCTTTAGACCTCAGGTTCATTATTGGGTCTCCATGTACACATCATTGCACTTTAGGTTTTTTTCTCCTATTTATCTGTCTCATGTCAATTTCTTTCTTCATCCCGCGGTAAGAACCTTGGACCAAGGACAATTTCTACCTCCCCTTCAATGGAATACAGAACGTGACACATAATCTAACTGTATTAGAAACATATGGGGGAAAAAACCCCTCACTGTAGGTTGTATGACAAAAGGTGCTGACCTAAGTAACTTTGGAAATGAAGGGAATCTGTAGATTAAAGAAAAAAGGTACTGTACATATACAGTGGACTCTATTTGATAAAGTTCTCTGCCATCAGAGTGGTAGCTAACAGTTCTGAAAACACCACATCTGTAATCTGGAATGGAGCAATGAATTAAATAAAGGGCCGGTGGTGAGAGCCAGGTTTGTCACTGTTAGAGAAGGAAGTTACAGATCAGCAGAGGGAGAAGATCACAATCTCTATGTGGTGGCGGACCAGGTTGGAGACATCAGTATAAATTCATCCTTAGCTTAATATGGACGCAGACGTTTCCACATAGAAATCTTTATCATTAGGTATGTCGACATAGGTGGGAAGACAGGCATATATTGCCTTGCATTGCCCGCTGAGCATGGACATTTAGCTCCCACGTGTAAGACTTTAATACCATTCTCTACTAACCAGAGCTCCTTAAAGAACTTGCTGACGCTAGAACTTGGACAGCAAGTATAGGAGCCAGGATAATCTTGACATATCAGAAAGTAAGGAAGTACCAATAAAAGAGCCACAGAGATGGAATGATGTCAATGGAAAGCAGGAGCCAATGGAAAGTGCTCTCCATCACCAAAGGAGGAATGAGCCAGCGACCAAACACTGTAGTGCTAGAACATAACCTACCCTGGTGTCCACACTCGTAAAAATAAATGATTCTTTTTAAGATTTTATTTATTTATTTGAGAGGGAGAGAGAGTGCATAAGGAGAATGGAGAGGCAGAGGGAGAGGGAGAAGCAGACCCCCCACTGAGCAGGGAGCCCGACGTGGGACTCGATCCCAGGACTCTGAGATGATGACCTGAGCTGAAGATAGACACTTAACTGACTGAGCCACCCAGGTGCCCCCAAATAAATGATTTTTAAAAAAGAAACCACAGGGCCAAAATGGAGTCACTTATGTCAAGAGACCCAAGCCAGCAAACCAAGACTTACTACCTGACCTAACTGCAGTTCCACACACCCTCACCTCCATGTAAACTTTAACCTGTCAACCTGCAAAATGAACTGAACGGCCCCTTCTGTTCCCCTTAGGAGGGGACATTGCCTAAAATAGTGCATCCTTTTCCAGAAATTTCTTTTTTTCAATGCCCTCTCTGCCTTTAAAATCCTTCCCCTCCCCGCAGCTCAAAGGAGCCCCTTTCTTTTTGCTAAACGGGATGCTGCCTGTTTCATGAATTGGTCAATGAACCCAATGGGATGGGGATCTTTTAAATTACTTTGTTGCCTTTTTATTAACAAATTACATAGCTTTTTATAAGCAGGATTGAATAGACCTCTCCTCTAAGAATTCCAAATAATAGATGTAGATACTCAACCATTCATCAAGTAAATGGAGCTAACTCTCCTCTCCTAAAGTGGGGACTCAGGGCAGTTGTGTTCCTGCACATGGGAAAGAGTAACTTCCTGGTGGGGAAGCCTGAACAATGCTGCCTCAGCCAGGTGACCAGCGTTAACATGGAGAGTGACAAGTGGTCCCTTGTTGTAAAGTAACGACAAAGCACTTTACCTCCCTGATCTGCTTCCTCAAAACCCATAACCCCAGTCTAATCAGGAGAAAAACAAGTAAATCCCAATGGGGGACTTTCTACAAAATGTCTGACCGGTCCTCCTCAACACTGCCAAGGTAACTGAAACAAAGCAAGTCTGAGAAACTGTCACAGCCAAGGAAAGCCTAAAGACACATGATGAGCACATGTCACGTGGTGCACTGCATGGAATCCTGGAGCGAGAAAAGGTAGAACAGAGGGAACCTGAATAAAATACGGACTCCCGCTAAAAATAACATATCAATATTTCTTCACTAATTGTGACAATGTTGTAGAAAACTAGAAAAAGAGGAGAAATTAGGGGCGCATGGTTTGCTCAGTCAGTTAAGCGTCTGCCTTCGGCTCAGGTCACGATCCCGCGGTCCTGGGATCGAGCCCCACGTCGGGCTCCCTGCTCCGCGGGAGCCTGGGTCTCCCTCTCCCTGCTGCTCACCCTGCTTGTGCTCTCCCTCTCGCTCGCTCACTCTGTCAAATAAATAAATAAAACGTTAAACAAAAAACAGACATTAAAGGTCAAATAAGCGAAACCTATTACATCGGACTGGAAGCCTAGAGGAAATGGGTGATTTCCTAATAAAAATGCACAATAATAAAATGGACGCTAAAATAAGGAAAAAACAGGCAGACCAATTAGCCATCCAGGGCCTCATCTTACTGCTGGTTCTCCTCTCACTGTTCTGGGGTTTTCCTCTCCTAGGACAGAAAAGGAACAGGGACAGAAATGTTCTGGACCTGCCCTTAGACCCGACCCCACTCACTGTCTTCCTCTCCCCCAGCCATACCCTGTTCAGCGAGGACACTGTGCACGGGGAATCTCAGGGATTGTGGACCCTGATGTGTCACCCAGTTCTTTTTTTGGATGGCAAGGGACTGGACACACTTACTAAAGTAAAAGAAGTTACTATTTTTTAATGGTAGAAATACCTTAATACCTGCAAGAGACAAGAGTGGGTTTGGACCTGGCAGGCCCAAAGGCTCACACTCTTACAGTATGACCTAGACCCTTTCCAACCCTCCATTCTGCTAAGTGCTTTGGAGTGGCCCCATTCATAGGCACAGTCTCTCTCACTGCATCTGGGGCCTCCCACAACTCCAGGCTGACACCCACTCACCATCCATTCTACTGGGAAGGGTTTCTCTTTCCCTTGGGTTCCATGAAAAGTCATGGCTTTAAGTGTCTTTGGCCAGGCTTGGGTCACACTCTCATCCTTGAAGCCATCAAGCACCCAGAAAATAGAGCAAGGGTTTGGGTAGACTTGGAACATACACCCATCTCTGAAGCGGGTGGAAAGTGGGATCTGCCCTCTGGAACTGTCTGGATGGTAGGCATGTTACATGGGGCTCCCAAAAGCAAGCTGAGGTGCTGGACTTGGACGTGAGAAGAGATGTCAGGCTGGGAAAGCAGCAGATTCCGCATCACTGGTGACTGACTGCACAGCTTTGTATCTGAAGCCCAAGGAAGGAAGGGGTCACTTAGGGTCACGGGCTACAGCCGCGCATCCAGTGCTCTTGCTGTTTTCCCATGACGGCAAGGCGCTCTCCCACTTGCTGAAGAAGCAACTTTGCTCTTGGTAGGAAACTCAAGGCTCCTGCCTTGGATATTGGGTCCTCGCATCTCAGAGACTGGAAGGCACACAGACCTTACTCTTCTCCCGGGGAGGAAGGAGCCCCGGACTCACACCTGCCTCCCACATTAATCACTCCTCACCATAGAACAAACTGGCTCATTATCCCATCTCTTCTCTCTCCTTTATGAAGAACAGAGAGCAAATGTGAGGATGATAAGGAAAGTATCGCTCACTGAAACGGTGGGAGGCTCAAGGATTATTCCATACCACAAATCCACACATGGCAGACTTTCTGGAGGCCACAGTCCCTGAATCATGCATGTGACTCTCTGAAAGCAGGCAGCCTCACTGAGAAACTGCCTCTTGGGAGACACAGTTACTCCCATAACCTTAATTCTTAACAAATACGTATGTCAAAGGTTTACATCACAATCGGGAGGCCAAAGGACTGCAGGGTCAATCTGCTGTATGGCTGTATGGCTGTTGTGGACAGGGCCACATCCAACATTTGGAGGGTTAAGAGACTGTGAAGGAGGAAGCACTTGTCTCAACCACACAGATGTTGGGAATGGAAACATCCTGTGGGGCTGTCTACACTGCCCATGGGCCTGTTACACTGCCAGGAGCACAGTCAGCTCAGTAATGGCTGTGGGGGTTGTCAGGACCATTTCTGGCCTGAGCTGGAGGGCCACAGATGCCTCCCTGGATGGTCAGAGGACAAGGGCTGTCCTGTCTACTGCCTGTTTCCTGCCGATCACTCAGATGGGACGAAGGATCTAGCCAGCGCCGGGGGGGGGGTGCAACAGCCCGCAAGAAGGCTGTACATGGGGGCGGGCAGGCCACAGCAGTCAGTTCTATATGAATCCATTCGTGTCTACAGAGTGCCCTCGTGGGGTGGGGCCACGCTGGAATGAACTTGCGGCTGCCCAGGCAGTGAGGCCAGCAGCACCCTTCCCAGGTGGGAGGGTGGAAGAACCCTGTATAATCTCTGAGGCCCCCTATAACCCTTGACTGGTGTTGAGTTGGATCTCAAACAGTCAGGGATCAGGTGGACATTTCAATTTTCTTCTGTCTGAGCCCAGGAGTGAAGGGCTGAAAACCAATGCTCCAGCTCACCTCTGACGCGTGTGTGACCCTGGTTGAGTCCTGTCCACCCTGGAGGCCCAGGGAGTTGGAGGAGGGGGAAGAAAGCCAATTATGCCTATACCTAACCCCGACCCAGACCCTGGCCCTAACCCCAACCCATGACCCTCACCCCGACCCCACCCAGATTCACAGGCTGATCCACACTTGCATCATGAACAGGCCCAAATCAGTTTTAGGGGGTTATTTTCTCCAGAGAGCTGCTCAGCTCTGCACTCCTGCCCACAAGCCCATGGAGGTGGCCCTGCCTCCTGAGGACGCACAGGTTGCTGACTCCCACACCTCTTTCATACATCACCCAGCAGGATGGTGGGGTTTGTTTTGACTTTTTGCTAAGTTTTATTTTAATCCAAGGACTTTGATTCATACCAAATGTCATTGTAGAAAGAGTAGCAGAATCCAAAGTCTGGGTGATCAATATTACTCAGGCAGCAAACTCATCAATCACATGATTGTTTTAAAGCAGTTCCCAGTTGTGTTGCATGGTTGGGACTTCTTTTTGGGTTTTTTTTTTAACAATATTCTTAAATATAAAGTTTTGCAACAAACCTTTGATTTATATCAAATATAATTAAAAATTTACAAATGAGTACATTGTATCAAAAAGTACGATGTTATACATTTCATGCACATACTTGTATATATGTATATATGTATATATTTTACATGGATACATAACTTATTCAAACTACAGCCACTGCTTGACTGTCCAGATCCAGACAACTGGTTAATGCATTTCAAATTTGGCAACTCACTAAGAGATCTCAGTGGAAACTTATGATACCTGAAAAGAGACTGTACAGAAACAAAACCCAAAGTCAGGAAAACAAGACACAGTATCTCTTCCCCCACACCCTGTAGTTTTCACCAATTCCAGTGTCTAGAAGAAACCAGACAGACTGGTGAGGCTGTGTGGGGCTAGAACAGTCATTCTCCACCCAACATGGCCTGGGAAGCAGCTGTGGTTCTGCACAGAATGGATACATTCACAATAACATGGGCCAGAGATGAAACATCAGTATCAAAATACACATCCTTCTGCTTTGCAACAGGAACAGAGCTATCTCATGCAGAATCTGAGATACCATTCCAGTTATTATTTCCTATTGCGGTAAAATACTCTGTAATCTTAAAGTTTCAGAGTGTTGTGCCTTCCAGTAAGGAGATTCTATAAAATGGTTTGGTCACAATCATGCGGAAACCCTAGAACAGGTGGTAGTCTTACATGATTTATTTCTACTGAATGTGTGTCTTTTGTTGCATAGCCCTATGGGTTAACGACATCCATTCACTGGGACACACCTCCACACAGAGAAACGCACACACCCATCACAGGCCAAGTTTCATTAAGGTGAGTCATGGGGCAACAGCGAATGGGAACACTCAAATAATCCAGCGAAGAGATTATCTGACATTTCCAAACACAGAGGATGCACCAAAATCTAATCATCTAAATATTCCTTTTGTTCACAAAACAAAGGGTCTCCTGTCATTTTATGCACAGCCTCCTACCTACGATGTTTCCCTTTTGACAGTGGCCATGAGGTTGGATTTCCGTTTCGCTTCCTGCTTTCCCATGTCTTGTGCCACATTGCTGGGCTTCAGATGGCTCCTACCTGAGCCTCAGTCACCAAGCTTCTCCTTGCCCCATCACTTCCTCCAAGTTTTGACCTCATTTCTGTCGGGCCGTCCCAAATACCCGCACCTGCACAGACACAGGCCCTCCCTCCTGCCCCGCTGGGTTCATCTCCACTGCCCCACCTCTCCCTCTTCCCACGACCTCTCCCTCTGTCTGCCCTTATCTGAAAAGAAACTTTCACAACAACAGATACCACGCCCTCTTTTGCAGGCATCCCATCCCTGAGATTCAGATGTAGAACAGACTGAAAACACCCCATACAAGGACACGCTCTACACTGCTCTTTGGCTTCCCAGGAAACCCTTCCACTCGTGGGAGGAAAACAGGGAAATGGTCGCTTCGTTTCCAACTACAACCGTCCCACTGGATGTCATATGAGTGTTCTCCATGGACACCAGCTTTCTACTTGGTTGATATTTGGAACTGGAAACAGTTCCAAGGATTCCCCCACGCTTCACACAGGCTTCACGTCACCGCCCCCAGGAGCCTGGCACGAGAGGGCTCGGAAGTCAGGCACTTGGTCGAGAGCAGCAGAAGCCAGGGGAGCTGGGGGGCCACCCAGGCTGGACGCAAGAGCATCTCCTCGCACAAGCCACACACACACACACACACACACACACACACACACACACACACACACACCAAAGAGCTGAGAGCTTCCTACAGGTTGGATTTTTTTTTAAGTTATGTTACTATTTCCTTCCCCATTTTTCTGTTTTTCTCTTCTTTCTAGATCAAGTATATGGAATTGACAAAAGAGGGAAGGGTGTTTCGATTAAAAACCAAAACCAACAGCAAGAATCTTTTCCAGATTTGATCCCTGTCAAGGTTGACAGCATCTGGGAGAGGACAGAGAATGTGTGAGTGTATTTCTGGTGTCCACCTGCTGTTTCAGGTACAAAGAGCCATGCCGGATGTGTTTGTGTTTGTGGGCGCTGACAAGAATGAACGGAGCCACAGGCCAGGCTCCCGAAGCTACTGCTGTTGACCATCAACTCTGTCTTATCTGGCCAGGCGTGTAAACATGCCGGGCTCCGTACCAAATACGTGGATAAAGGATGGTCTCTACCAGATCCAGACCTCCTAAAAGTGACCCGGACACAGCCCCCAGATGCTGGGAGCCATCACACAGGATTCAGACTGACAGGGTCCCACTCAGCACATGCAGCGACTTCCCGTGTAGGGTCTGTGGTACAAGACCGAGGCAGGCAGCATACAAGGGGACAGAGCGAGCCATGTTCCTCTCCGAAAGGGCTTTAGGAATTGGTCCAGCGTGAAAGAGGAAGTGGGGGCGGGGCGTGGAGGGAAGCCGCGGGGCCTCCCCCCAGCTGGCCCCAAAGGCGGGGCCCCTCCTCCCAGGGCCTGCTGCCCCTGCGCATCCCTGGGAGCCCAGCGTGGATGATAAAACTCATCGGCTGGAACGCGCCCGCTGAGTAGGCGCGCGGCGGAGGTGCGGCTAGCACCAGTGGTCTTGGTCGGGGTGGTGGTAGCTATGTCGAACATGGCCGCCTGAGCTGAGCCCCAGAGTGCAGAGGTAGCCGTTGGGCACGCGGCGGAGGGGGTGCGACTGGGATGTCAGGGAGGACACATAGGAAGTCCGGGAGGAGCGGCCTGAGTTGGTGGCCACAGCTTCCTCGAAGGTAAGCGTGTCCTCGGGCTGGATGCGGGCAGTGTCCTCACTGTCCAGACACTGCCCCAAGTAAGGGTCAGAGCCGATCCTAGAGCTGGTGGCCAGGGGCTGGCTGAGGGGGTCTCTCTGGAGCAGAGTGTTGTGTTCGGAAAGGCCACGGCTAAGCCGGCCTGGGGAAAAGGTGGGGAGGCTGGTCTGTGCCCCAGCAAAGTGGACAGGCGAAGAGTTGCCCGTCTTGTAGGTGACACTGGGATGGGGGGTCAGCGAAGTCTGGGGGAGCTGCCTCCGCCCACCACGGCCAGGGGTGCTAGCCCCGGATGTTGACAACAAGGGGCTCCCATTCACTGAACCACCACCCTACCAGAAAATAAAACAGAGAAAAAAAAATTCCCAGACCAGAGGCCAATGCAGGTGACAACCATGGAGGTGGGGGGTGAGGCATGGAGAGAGGCAGGCACCCTGGGAGGGGACCCGTAGGGTATGTAGTAGAGGGGGGAAAGCCACTGGTGCCAGTAGGCCTGGGGAGATGGTTGGGGAAGAGTGGGGAACAAAGGGACAGGCACAGCTCAGGGAGAAGGGAAACCAGAGGCCAGTCCAGGGCAGTTGGGAGGGAAGGATCGGGCTGGTGCGGGAGGAATTTAGAAAGGAGGGTGGGAGAGCAGACTCGGGCCTGGGAACCAGGACATGAAGGAGGATTCGGAGCATGGTGGAGGGGGGTCTCGTAAGGAGGGGCAGTGAGGGGGGTCCTGTCTTACCAGTCTTGGGGGTCCTGGCTCCTGTCCAGCTGTTGGTGACATGGGGTGGCTGCTGAGGGAGGGTTTGGGCTGCGAGGGCTCCCGGCCTCCAAAGCGGTCACAGGAGTAGAAACGCTGCTTCTCCGAGGAAGAGGAAGAGGGCTGCCTCTGCTCTTGGGACCGGCCATGCTCCTTTCTGCGCTCCATCCGGCAGCCTGTGGGTCACTCTCCCAGGGGTGGGCCTGGCCCTGCAGGACTGCTGGGTGCTGGCCAGGAAGAGGGGAAGTCAGCACAGCAAGCCAGGTGGGGAGACAGACCCCCAGCCCAGACCCGGTCTCCAGGGCTATCAGGGGGACCCAGAGGGAGAGCTGAGGTGCGTGAGTGATCCTGCCTGGTCCCCAGAACTGGGCCGTTTGGATGGTAGAGGCACAGAAAAGAATGCCTCAGGCCCTGGCAATAGAAGGGACCCCCGCACGCACCACCATCTGTGTCTACGGACAGGCTGGGCCCCTTCTCCAAGGACTTCTGCTTCCTGTCCCTGCGGCGATGGCAGCAGTGGTGGTGATGGGGCACAGCCGGGCTGGCTGGGGCACGGTCCAGGGCAGCGATGCAGAGATGAGCCATGTGGGGACACTGGGGCTCCAGTGTGGAGATGGAGCGCTTCATGGGGCTGGCGTTGGGGCCCGGCTGCGGGTGGGATGTGGGTTGGCACACAGTCTGAGAGAGGGGCCTGGGGCAGGCTCCAGGGAGGCACTGAAGGCCTGGGGTTCAGGAACCAACAAGCCCCTCCCTCTCCCCAGACATCTCTACCCCACCCAGGCCCACCCTTTCTCCCAGAGCACGCTGCACAAAGTGCTGTCCGTTTCTGCCAGCGGGGCCCAGAGAGCTGTTGGCCTCAGTGTCCCTCGGGGACAGGGAGGATGCCAGGAAGAGGGAGGTTGTGGGCCTGGCTGGGAGAACCCTGAGGGGTGGCTGCGTGTGATGGCTCTGCTGGGCCAGGGCCATGGGGCTCCTGCTCTGGGCTGAAATCGGGACCTGCGGAAAGGGGCCCTCCAAGGGGAGCTGACACACAGCCTCCACTCGGCGTCCTCAAGCTGGCCGCCCAGCGGGCCAGGCTCAGTAAGGGGAAGAGGGCGGGAGCCACTACCAATGGGAGGCAGAGACAAGTTAGAGAATGAAGTCATTTGGAATGTGCAGAACCAGGAACCACAAAAGGAGGCAGGGACAGGGCCAGGCCCAGGCAAACACTGAAGGTCCCCGGCTGGAGGACATGCCCCTCTAAAGCCCCTCACCATCCCAGGACGTGAAAGCAGGGCCCCCTAACACAGCCTCAGGTCTGCAGGCCCCTCTCTAAGTCCTTGTGAATGGGCCAACATCCCCCTTGCCCTGGAGCTTCCTGCTCGGTACTCAAAGCATCCCCGAAGGAACAGGGGATGGAGGTGGTGCCGCCTCCAGAGTCCAGAGAAAGAACAGGGCAGTTCGGGCGCCTGGGTGGCACAGTCGGTTAAGCGACTGCCTTCGGCTCAGGTCATGAACCTGGAGTTCCAGGATCGAGTCCCGCATTGGGCTCCCTGCTCAGCAGGGAGTCTGCTTCTTCCTCTGATCCTCCCCCCTCTCATGTGGTCTTTCTCTCTCATTCTCTCTCTCAAATAAATAAAATCTTTAAAAAATAAAGCACAGGTTAGGTCATCCCTAGAGTATCGATGGGGAAAAGGGAGGACCAAGCTCTGAGGCACCGTGTGCATGGCAGCGGGGCCGGGGGGGGACAATGCAGGCTGGCGTGGGAGAGGGATGTCGTAGAGAGAGGGAAAGCCTGGGTCAGGGACACTGGGCTGGGAGATGGAAGCCCCAGGGCCACAGCAGGAGGCTGAGCACAGGTGGGTGGTGGGGATTCTTGGCAGGCCTCCGAGGACTCTGTCTGCACCTCTTGAGACCATCATCCTGGGTGTTCGCAACAGGGCTGAC
>NW_027397392.1:6146-16711 GCF_003265705.2 Callorhinus ursinus | reverse complement strand
ACATCCACAGCCTGGGCATATAGCAGCCCGCAGTCACACCAGCCCCCACCCCACTCTCACCTTCTCCCCCATCCTGGGCTCCCCGCCACATTCCTGCCATCTCCCACCATCCCTGTCTCACCCCAAACCTTATCTCATCCCCCATCCCCAGCCTGACTCCCCAGCCCTGGGAGCCCTCACCGGTTTACCTGGCTGCACCACTGGGATCTTTGTAGAGTGGCCACGCTCCAGGGGTGTCCTTGCCTCATAGGGTACCTCCTGGGTCCTCTGAGTACTCCAAGAAACAGACTCCTTGATGCCACTCTCCTGGGTTTGTCAGTAGAGAAGAGAGGATAGTGCTGTTGCCTCAGAGGTCTGTGGGCCATGGAATGCCCACCAAGGACCTGGCTCCAACCTGCCAGGAACCTATACTGGCCCCTTCTACTCTGGGTTAGAAGCAGCCCAGAGGCGTGAGGCCCTTCAAGTACAGGCTCTCAAGTGGCCACACAGCAAGGGATGCCGACCCAGTGCCAGGGCTCAGAGTAGATGGGCAGAGATTGCGCCCGGACATGAGTCCGAGGGAGGTCTGGGCCCACCGCTTCCTGGTCTAGGGACACCCGGCAGGTTCCTTGGCCCTAGACAGGGCCTCCCAGGAGTAGTGGGAGGCCACATGTGCACAGCATGCATGACGCAGAGTGCGGACATCCTTTCTACACTGTTGCACAGCAGGCCCTGACCACTACGTTAGGGTCAGTGTAGTACTCAGGAAAACCTACCTGATTAACAGTCCAAGACCCACAACCAGACTTCAGAAAAGAACGTCCAAACATTTACAGATGAGGAGGAAATCAGGAGCTCTAAACATGCATGCTGTGCCCTGGTACCAGGCCCCACACCTTAGCCCTTGCTGGATGAGGCAGAGCACAGGGCCCCCTCTTTGGGCTCAGCCAATGATTTCCTTTATCCAATAGGGTGTTAGCAGACCTGGGGCTCTGGTGGCCCTGAGGGGTGTGGCTGAGAGGAGCCTGCCTGCTACTACCCCTCAGTGACACACGGTCCAAGACAGGTAGGTGACTGTTAGTTCGCAACACTTGGTTTTGGGTCGTTCATTACCAAGAATTATTGTGGCAAGAGTTAGGGGTTAGGTAACAAGGATGTTACCAAATTGTCTACAAAATACAGTTGCTTCAGAAATCACTACTGGAGTGGAGATCTGAGGAAAAATATCTTAGAGGAGTTAGGAAGAGTAGACACACACAGGCCGTCAACAGAATGGGGTCGAAACAAATCATTTCTCAACGGGCAGCGAGGAAGCGGAGGCAGAGGCCCCTCACCGGAAAGGGAAATGGGCATGCATAATGGGAGGTGAGAGTGGGAACCTCCGACTGTCTAAATCCACTGACCTCACTGCCATCAGAGGCACCCGTGTAACGTTTCAGGAATTAGCTTTGGAGTCCACCATGGACCGCTCCAGCAGCCCGCCTGGACTAGCTTTCAGGCAGCATCCGCGGGGAACCATTTGGGGAGAGGTGGGCACGGGGTGGAACAGAGAGGCCAGTCTCCCAAAGTGGTGATGGGACCTGAGGGCTCCATGTCCTGCAGCACAGCCTACAGGGATCCCCTCTGGGAGGGGGAGAAACCAGGAGTCCTGCCTCCTCCGTGCACCTCGCACCCTGGCCAGGTACTCACACGGCCCCGCCGTTGCTGAGGGACGCAGAGCTCTTCTGCCGAAGGAAAACCCGGGCTTCTCGGATCACAGCCGGCTGTGTCTACTCCAGCGTTGCCTTCAGAGGGTGGAACAGGGACACAGGGCCCATCTGTAGAAGGGATGCAGGGAAGAGGAAGATCTCTAAGGGCAGAGACAGGTGTGCCAGAAAGCTGGCCTGACCCCACAGCATGGGTTGATGCTCCTTCTGCCCTGTCCCAGCCCCACACAGGAGGTAGGCGGGGGCGTACTCCTAACCTGGCCTGTGAGTGACATCAGGAATGTCATTTCACTTCTTGGAGCTTTAGTTTCCCTACCTACAAAATCTGGGGACTTCATCCAATTACAAATGGTAAAAAGATTTCATCTCATCATCAACTTGAATTGATGGGTAGAGGCTGCATGAGCCCCGGACTGAGCAGAATTCTAAGGACATTTCAGGGCTCAGGGGGTGGCAGGGGGGGCACTGATGGGTGTCTGCAACAGACAGGGGAATGGGGGATGTGGTGTGGGCATCAGATACTTCCCATCCTACGATGGGTGAATGTCCCTGTAAGCTCCGAACTCCAGGCAACTTTCTAGACAGTATACGTATGGTCACTGATGGTTTGGCTGCGTGGGAAAGTTCTTATCTTTGAAGGATGACGTCAGGACGATGGGGCCCCAAACCAGCCCAGTCAGAGTCATGAGTGGAAGAAATCATGACCCTGGACTCTTCAGTTTGATTCTCTCTGGTCCCTGCCAATGTGCACGGTAATCAGGTTCTCTTCGAACCTTCCCAAACAACCTCCACAAATATTCTTCAAACTTCTTTCTTCTACCACTTAAAACAGTGGTATCTCCAGGGAACATGTCCTCAGCCCCTTGTCTACTGCTCCTGAACACTAGGTCTCCACGTCAGGGGGCCCCCACTACCAGCAAGAGACCAGCCGTTGGAAAGCATACAGGCTGTATGGGGTTTCTGACTTTGGGGCCGGAGAGTGAGGCTACAGTAAGAAACTCTCATCTTCCTTTTCCCGCTGTGCAATCCCATGAAAGATGTGGGTTTCCTCTGCCGTCAAAACAAATGATGGGTGCCAGAGTCTGGGGTTTACTTCTTGGAAATCCTGGAACTCGGTACCTGGGACAGGCCTCCCGTGGCCTGGTGAATCTGTTCTCTGGGGGTCTTGTTCTGTTTGTAGAAGTATCATCAGAGCTGCATACACCTTTCCTACGGTCATCTCATCGGCTGGAGGGAGAGAAAACAGAGGGTGGAGTGTGGAGGAGGAAGGGGAGGTGGGGGGGCAAGAGAACAGCCTCCACCACAAGGACTCCTGGACATGCTCAGGGAAGGTCACAGGGCTTGGCTTAAGTTGCATCTTTGGACACTGTGTGCGTGTCCTCTGGAGCTGTACTGACTCTCCACAGGGCCCTCCATTTTCTCCCAATGAAGTGGATGTGGGGTTTAATCTTTAAGCACCTCATCTCTAACTGTAGGGGTTTCCCTGCTGTTCTCTGGAATTTTTTAAGTATACACCCCCACCAGGAACGTGGGTGACTGTGGTCATCAGAGTAAAACCCAGGGAATCCCTTCCCACAGTCCCTATGCACCCACTGGTAAGACCGTTCTCCCTGCAGGTGGAAACTAAGTCTAGACTATAGACGAGGTCACCCTGGCCCAGGCCTCCTGGCTCTGCCTCTGGGTGGGACACAAAAGGGGGGTGAACAAGGAGAATTTCTTGCCCTCACTTACGTTTATGGGGTGGCACCAGTAAATCCCGGGTCTTCTGGGACAAGACTGGCCCACATAGAGGAAATCTTCTTCCTCAACTCTGCATCACACTGATGCTGCTTGGTGCCGGCTGGGGCAGGACAAGGGTGTGGAGGGGAAGAGAGATGTTAGGAGCTGTCTCACGGGCCCCCTGGGGGAGCTGGCAGGGAGAGGTGTGGTGTGAGGGGAAATGGGGCAAGGACAGTGCCAGGAGAACGACAGAGCGGGGAGAAGCACGGCCACGGCGGCTGTCAGAGCGTCCCTGAATGGTACGTGCAGAGACAGAGGCCTGTGTGCGTGGGCCCTGGGAGTGGAGAAGGGATAGGGTGGCGGTCCAGCTGTTCATCCAGCCATTTAAAACTATCAAGTGAGCACCCTCCCGTGCCAGGGACTATTCTAGGTGATGGAACAAAAGCAAAGGAGCAGCCTTTGTGGCACCATGTGGCTTGACTCAACAATAAATTGGCAGTAAGTTCAAAACCTAGTGTGTTGGGTGCAGAAAAAGCTTAAGTAGGGAAGCATGAGAAATATTAGGAGGGCTGAAATTTTGGACAGGGTAGTCAGGAAAGGTCTCATGAGAAGGTGGTGTGTGTGTAAGACCCCGAAGGCAGAAAAGGACCAGGTGGTGCAAAGGCCTTGGTGTGTCACACAACCAGCCAGGAAGGCAAGGCTCACTGAGCAGAGGGTGGAGGTGAGGGGTTGCAGGGAGCAGATGTTGAGATAGGAAGCAGCAGAGTGTGATAAGCAGAGGGATAAAATACTCTGATTGATCTTTTTTTGCATCAGGTTTACTATGGTATAATGTACATACAATGAAATCCACCCTTTTCAGTTATCCCATTCTATGAACTTTGGTAAATGCAAAAAGCCGCGCATCCACCCCCACAATAGAGACATGGTATATGGCCCCACAGCCAAAGTCCCTCTGTGCTCCCTTTGTAGCTGACCTCTTGGCCTCCTCTCACCCCGTCCCATCCCTAGTGTGTTTTCTGTCTCGGTCTGTTTTGCCTTCTCCAGAATGCCACACAAACAACGTCATCGGGTGTATTGGCTTTTGAGTAGGACTCCTCCACTCAGCGTGGTGCCTTTGAGATTCAGTCCATCTTGTTGAGTGTATAAGTAGCCAGTTTCTTTTGATTGCGGAGTACTACCTTATGGTATGGATAGACCACAATTTGTTTATCCATTCACCAGTTCTGAACATTTGAGTTGCTTACATTTTGAGGAAATTATGAAATAAAGCTGTGAACATTTGCATATGTGTTTTTGTGCAGAAGTATGTTTTCTTTTCTTCCCACTTGGGAGTGGGCTGGCTGGGCCGTATGGTAAGGAACTGCCAAACTAGGATCACAAGAATTCCATATTATGCATTCTCACCAGGACTTAATATTGATATTGAAAAAAGTATTTTAGTCGTATTAATAACCATGTAGTGTTATCTTACTATGGCTTCATTTTGGATTTCTCCCATCCAAGTACTAACCAGGCCCGACCCTGCTTAGCTTCTGAGATCAGACAAGATCGGGCGCATTCAGGGTGGTATGGCCATAGACTTCATTTTGGCTTTCTCTAATGATTAATGATATTGAGCATCTTTATAGGTGTTTATTTGCCTACCATATATATATTTTGGTGACATGTCTATTCGAATCCTTTCCCCATTTTTATTAGGTTGTTTATTTTCTTATTACTGAGTTGTGACAGACATTTATCTATTCCGGAGACTGATCCTATATCAGATACATGTTTCAAAAATATCTTCACCAATGCCTTAGCTTTGTCTTTTCATTTTCTTAAATGTCTTTTTGAAGAGCAAAAGTTTTTAATGTTGATAAAATTCAATTTTTCAATTTTTCTTTTATGGCTCATGCTTTTGGTGTCTTCAAAAATCTTTCCCAAACTCAAAATTGCCAAAAACTCTCTCCTGTGTTTCCTTCTAGAAGTTTTATAATTTTACATTTTACATTTATGTCTATGATCAATTTCAAGTTAATTTTTGTAGGAGGTAAAAGGTATGTGCTAAGGACTGAATTGTGTGCTGCCCCCGTTCACATGTTGAAGTTAGAACCCTCATTTTGACTGTATAAGGCAAAGAAAGAGGCAATTAGGTGAAATTAGGTCAGAAGTTTGGGATCCTGACCCAGAGTTAGTGTCCTTATGAGAAGAGACACCAGAAAATTTGTTCACTCTCTGTATGCACTCAGGGAAAGACCATGTGAGCAACACAGTGAGAAGGTGACCACCCTACAAACCAGGAGAACAGGCCCAGGAATGAAACTTACCTTCCTGGCACCTTGATTTGGACTTTCAGCCTCTAGACTGTGAGAAATAAATTTCCTTGTTTAAGCCACTCAGTTGTGGTTCTTTGCTATTGGCAGCCGAAGCAGACTAAGACACTAAATGTCAAGATTTTTCCCTTTTTTGACAGTGTGAGGGTTCCGGTGTCGACCACCACCCTGGGCACTTGGGAGTAGGAAGAGATACCCACCCCCAAGTCCAGAGTGCTATAGCACAAAAGGCCTCAGCTTACTCTGCTGTCAATTGGGCTGCAGAGATGCAGTGTCCCAAGGGTCCCACAGGCTTGTAGAAGGGCCTGTTGGACTTGGATTTCCATCCCCGACCCCCGTGTGATCCCAGTCTTGGGAAAATATTTTCTACCCCCTCGAGGTCCTTCTCAGCAGAGGACAGAATCGGGACTTGGGGGGCTGAGGACCTGGCTACGCAGAACGTCGTAGAGCACAGGGCCACCAGTCTGGAGACCAAGGTCAGGGCCCTCCTTGTTGCAGCCTCAGGGTCCACATTTGGAAGAGGATCCAGATTCACTGCTCTGGTCAGTATGAGGAGGCCTTAGGCAGGAATGGAGCACCAGGACCGGAGAGGGGAAACGGGGACAAGGGAGGCTTCTGAGAGTTCTCACATCACCCATGGAACCCACAGATCCTGCTCCTGGGAGAGACACAGACACAGAGACAGAGAAGGAGACAGAGAATGAACACAGGGCAGAGGGAACCAGTAGAAGTCACAGACTCCATCAGCTTGGAAATGACATCCCGGCATTTGGTGCCATTCTATTCCTGAGAGCGCCGTCACATAGGCCATCCACCCTGGAGAGGAGGGGATTCCACAGGGATGTGTGACCAGGACTCAGGGGTGCCAGGAGCCACTGTGGGGATGACCCAGCACATGGGCACAGACGAGGCCCAGGAACCTGAGCCTAACCCTA
Organism: Callorhinus ursinus; assembly: GCF_003265705.2. Classification (NCBI taxonomy): domain Eukaryota; kingdom Metazoa; phylum Chordata; class Mammalia; order Carnivora; family Otariidae; genus Callorhinus; species Callorhinus ursinus. The sequence goes on along the minus strand of NW_027397392.1, from coordinate 10,054 downwards.
ATGGGAGCCCCTGGAAGTCTGTGTTGTAAGAGGACAAGGTCAGAAACAGTTCATTACTACCTTCCCACGGGGGCTGAGACAGAGGCAGTAGAGGGGCGGCTTTGTCTGGACCCCAGAGCAGATTCAAGCCCCTCTGAGCTGTGTTCCATGCCAAGCCCAGCCCCTGGCTCATCCTTGCATGGCCAAGTATGCACCAGCCTCCCGTGATAGCAGGCACGGAACATGTGTAGAGGTCCCTAACCCGTACCCTAACCCGTACGCTAACCCTAACCCATACTCTAACCCTAAACCTTAACCCTACCCATAACCCGAAACCTAACCCAAAACCGTACCCTAACCCTAACCCGTACCCTAACCCGTACCCTAACCCGTACCCTAACACTAACCCGTACCCTAACCCTAACCCCTAACCCTAACCGTAACCCAAACACTAACCCGTAACCGTACCCTAAAACGTACCCTAACCCGTTCCCTAAGCCTAACCCTAACCTGTACCCTAACCCGTCCCCTAACCCATACCCTAACCCATACCCTAAATCAAACCCATACCCTAACACGTACCCTAACCCCTAAACCTAACCTGTAACCTAAACCGTACACTAACCGTAACCCGAACCCTAAACCGTACTCTAAACCTAACCCGTACCCTGACCCTAACCCATGCCCTTACACGTACCCTAAATCTAACCCTAACCCTGGGTCAACTAGAGAAAAGAGAAAATCCACGGAATTTTGGGATTCATGGGAAATTTGACCTCCAGTCCTGACATGAAGATGACACTGTGCCAAATGGACCTGCTGCTTTCTCTGGACACTGAAATCCTGTGAATAGCTGCATCACTGAATCATAGGCTGATGTTCAAAACATTGAGTCTCCTAGATCCACAGCAGATAAGTGCTGTCAGGTGGGGATAAGTAGGTCCTCTGACCTATGGCCTGCACACCTGCTTCAATTTCTGGCAGAAGGGGAAACACACACTTGTGTTTTAAGTCGTCATTATCTTCATTCTAAAGTATACCAATGACTTTCACATTTTGGAAAAGCGAAATTACTCTTCCAAATGAACACCTCAACTCATCTGTTCCTCATGCAACTTGAGTGGGATCTGGTTAACTCCAGCCTCTAGGCCCCCACCTGGACGATCCTCCTGTACCATCTTGACAGCCCATGACCAGAATCCTCGGGGGCACAATGCTGAATTTGGGGGATGACTCTGGGGCTTCTTGCCACCGCACCTGTGCCTGGGGAAGCGGGAACCTGGAGGACCCTCCCAGATGATCCTGATGGCCCCTTACCACCATCCCTGAGGACATGGGGCACAATGCTGAAGTTAGAGGACTGCTCTGGGGCTTCTTGCCACCACACCTGTGCCTGGGGGAGCAGGAACCTGGAAGGCGCGCCCAGACCATCACAACGGACCATAATAACCATCCCTGGGGAACATGGGGCACAATGCTGAAATTGGGGGATGGCTCTGGGGCTTCTTGCTACCGCACCTGTACCTAGGGGAGCAGGAATCTGAAGGACCCTACCAGACAATCATAACGGATCATTACCACCATCCCCCTGAGGACATGTGGCACAATGCTGAAGTTGGAGGATGGCTCTGCGGCTTGTTGCCACCACACTTGTGCCTGGGGGAACAGGAATCTGGAGGACCCTCGCAGACGATCCTCATGGACCATTACCACCATCCCCGGGGACATGGGGCACAATGCCATTTTGGAGTCCCTTGGACCTGAAACCAACAAGAACGGAGCTCCAAGGGCAGAGAGGAGACCCCAGGAGGATTCCCATCCATGGAAAGGGGGCCCACTGGAGGGCACAAAAGCAGCAAGCTCCACCGGCCCGCAGGCCATTTGAATAGGATCACCTCCTGCACTTACTTAGTACGTTGCCCGTCTTCGTGTGTGGACAGTGATGGGCCTGGTGCACATCCAGAGGAGGACTAGAAACTTGTCACTGCTTGATCGTGGCTCAGAGGACCAACGCCCAAAGAAGCAGAGGATATCCCTCTTCCTCTGGACCTGTGGAAGGCAGCCACCGACCTGGGGCGGGACCGGGTCCGGGAGTGTGTTCTTTCTGAAGCCCCTGCCTTCGGTGGTTGTGGCTATGCCTAAAAAAGGCCCAATCAGCCCCAGAGTCAGGAGCAGTGAAAGGCTGTCTCCAACCCTAGCCCAGGATCACGACCCGAAACCATCCTGTCTTTGGGAGGAGAGGTCTCCTTCAGGAACCAGGGGGGGACTGGCTGCGCTCACCTCCCCAGGTCCAGGATGCCCGGGACCTGCAAGGGCTCTTCATCTGAGTTGGAGTCATGGAGAACAAGTGTATCTCGTCAGCCCAGCAAGTGAAATAACCAAACCCCAATGCTCAGGTTCTAACAGAAGCAGAATTTCATTGTACTGTTTGGGGGAAGCCTCCTCCCCTGTTATGTGGCTTTGGGGGACCCCAAGGAAAGACTTCTTTGTTCTCCTTCCCTCAGAGAGAGGAGCTGGCCCCATGTCCCGGGGTCCCCACCATGTCCCAGTGCTGAGGAAGAGCCACACGCAGGGGCCTGGTGTTAGGAGTGTGGTCGGCCACTGCAACTGGGCTCCCAGCCAGGGGCCTGGCGGCTGCATGGAAGAGCTGAATTGCGTTTGGGGGAAGGAGTGCTCACTGCCCACACCACTCACCATGCCCCTCTGCACTCTGCATTCCAGGCTCTCTGCCCAGCTTACGTCAATCGCCAGCACTACACATGTTCCTGCCATGGGAGTGATCATTCAGCATTACCCCAATGCACAGAGGAGGAGAGCGAGGACAAGAGAGGGGAGGTAAATGGCTCCAGTCCCAGAGCTGGTCAGCAGAGAAGCTGGAAAGCCAGCCCTCCAGAGCCCCTGCTAGACCAGCCAGGGTCTCCCTGAGTGGAAAGTGAGCCCTCCCTGCCTGACCAGCCACGCAATGGCCCCTGACCTTCATGGTGGCCTGTTCTGGACCTTGAAGTTTAGTTGCCCGATGAAGAAGGGGAGTTCAGCTGGTGGGACAGGCAGTAGCTACAGGACGGAGTGACACATCTGAGCTAGCAGGAGCCACACTCTGGTCTCCCTCCAGGAGCCTGACCAGCAGCTGGAATCTGGGTGCCCTAGGGGCCAGCCCACAACAGGGTCTGCACTGACCAGGGATCCATGGCCCCCAGGGAGAGTCCACTCTGCCCTCTCCCCACTCCTGCGTGGCCTCACCTCTCCTCACAGTGGGGCTGCAGGACCCGGAAGCAGGCCCCATAAGGATGGCTCGTGTCCAGCTTGTAATGATTTCACAGACCGTGGAGCCCCTGGGACTGGAGGGAAGAGGGGCTGTGGACATGGACTGGGCTGGGGAGGATGCACGGCCTTGTGGATAGTGAAGGATGGGGCAGGGGCCAAGGCTTGGGGCCTCTGCACATTTCTAAAAAGGGCTCAAATCCCTGAATGCCCATGGTGTCCCTCATTACAGTAATGACCCCCTTCACACTCGGGCATCCTGCTGGCAGGCTCCTCTTCCCTGGCCTCCTCCCCGCCCCTCTGATTCCAGCCGTGGCTGCAGCCATGGACAGGCTGGAACTCTGTCCCGGCTCCTGCCAGGAAGACAAGGCAGAAGGAGGAGAGGAGAAGGGGAAGGGGCAGACTGATCTTCTCCCTGTCCTGAGTCGGCCTCCACTGATGCCTCCAGGTGCTCTGGCCCAGCCCTGCACTTAGCTGGACCCTAAGACTGAGTCCGCATTCCAGGGCAGCTTGGTGGGAGGGATATTCAATGACCTCTGCGTCTCCAGAAGTCCTACCCACCTGCCCTTGAACCCTAAGTCCTGCCGCCCAGGGTGGGTGTGATTGCGGGGCCCAGTGGACTTTGGGGTCACAGAGCAGTTGGCTATGGTGAGGGAATGTGGGGGACC
>NW_027397392.1:0-6046 GCF_003265705.2 Callorhinus ursinus | reverse complement strand
GGTTTGCTTTGGGGCTGAGAGCCCCTCAGATCCTTGGAGATAGCTACACAGCATGTCCCATATGGGGACATGACCTTGGCATCCCCAGGCATGTAGAGGCATGCGCACCTGCGAACCCACCCACACACACCACTCTGACTGCCCCGCTGGGTGTCAGAAGGGGAGGACAGCCTGGGAGTGAGGTGGGGGACAAAGGGCAAAGAGAAAGAGGTTGGAGATAGCTGGGCCATGGGGCAGGGCATCAGGACTCCTGGCAAGAACCCAGATCCAGAGCATGGGGAGGGGAGACAGGCCAGGCTGATGGTCAGGGGTCCTCAAGGGACCCAGGGGATTGCCAGGGCACTGGGAAAAGACAGGGTCTGTGTTCCGGTGTCCACCACCACCCTGGGCACTTGGGAGTAGGAAGAGATACCCACCCCCAAGTCCAGAGGGCTATAGCACAAAAGGCCTCAGCTAAGTCTGCTGTCACTTGGGCTGCAGAGGTGCAGTTTCCCAAGGGTTCCACAGGCTTGTAGAAGAGCCTGTTGGCCTTGGGTCGCCATCCCTGACCCCCTGTGATCCCAGTCTTGGGAAAATGTTTTCTACCCCCTCGAGGTCCTTCTCAGCAGAGGACAGAATTTGGGCTTGGGGGGCTGAGGACCTGGCTACGCAGAACGTCGCAGAGCACTGGGCCACCAGTCTGGAGACCAAGGTCCGGGCCCTCCTTGTTGCAGCCTCAGGGTCCCCGTGTGGAAGAGGATCCAGAATCACTGCTCTGGTCAGGGTGAGGAGGCCTTAGGAAGGAATGGAGCACCAGGACCAGAGAGGGAATCAGGGAAAAGGGAGGCTTCTGAAGTTTCTCACATCGCCCATGGAACCCACAGATCCTGCTCCTGGGAGAGACACAGACACAGAGACAGAGAAGGAGACAGAGAATGAACACAGGACCGAGGGAACCAGTAGAAGTCACAGACTCCATCATCTTGGAAATGACATCTTGGCATTTGGTTCCATTCTATTCCTGAGAGCGCCATCACATTGGCCATCCACCCTGGAGTGGAGGGGTTTCCACAGGGATGTGTGACCAGGACTCAGGGGTGCCAGGAGGCACTGTGGGGACTGCCTAGCACATGGGCACAGATGAGGCCCAGGGACCTGAGCCTAACCCTAATGGGAGCCCCTGAAAGTCTGTGTTGTGAGAGAACAAGGTCACAATCAGTTCATTACTACCTCCCACGGGGGCTGGGACACAGGCAGGAGGGGGTTGGATTTGCCTGGACCCCAGAGCAGATTCAAGCCCCTCTGAGCTGTGTTCCATGCCAAGCCCAGCCCCTGGCTCATCCTTGCATTGCCAAGTATGCACCAGCCTCCTGTAATAGCAGGCATGGAACATGTTTAGAGTTCCTACCCCTGATGGCATCCCTAGAAGTAGAAGCCAGAATACCCCAATGTGCAGATATGGAGCCCTGGGAGGCCCTGAGGGTCATGGGGTCTATCCAGGTTCACAGCTCTGGGCATGCACAACAACCAGGTCTGAACCCAGCTCTGTGCTATCACAGCAGAGACACCAGCTGCACCCAGGCCTCCCGGGGGCTGTGGGTGGGCTGTGTGGGTGTCACTGTGTGGATGGGGCTTTGTGGGAGGGTTAGCATTGAGCAGTGGGGGAGGGGGGCCCTCGGGGGACTCTTGTGTGAGGAGGAAGTTGGGCAAGGGGACCCCAGACATTGGTGACCTCAATTCCCTGACAACAGAGCCCAACAGAAATGGAACCCCGGTAACCAGGCACCCACATTCCACAGACAGCCCCCTGCCCAGCTCATTTTTTGGAGATCCTCAAACCAAGATGTTCACATGTTTCCTGCCGAGGTCTGGAGGCTGCAGGTGGAAGAAAGCGCGCCCTGCAGATGCTGTCCCCCGCTGGGGATTTTGGGTCAGTGCTCCCCACCGCCTCTGGCCATTTGGCCAGAAGCACAGAAAGGTGACACCAGGAGGCCCAGAGCCAGCCACCCAGCCCCACTCGCTCTGATGACCTGTGTAGCCCAAGGTGCTCTCCCTGTGTGTGTGTGTTTATGCGTGTGTGTGGATGGGGGTGTGTGTCTGTGTGTCTGTGTGTCTGTGTCTGTGTGTGTGTGTGTGTGTGTGAGTGCACGTGTGTGTGTATGGGGTGTGTGTCTGAGTGTGAGTGTGTGTGTGAGTGTGTGTGTAAAGAGGGGTATTGTGGGGTTTGGCCACACCGAGCAGGAGGTCATGTTCAAAGTCAAGGCTGGCTGTGTGGGATGGGGTGTGCGGGCGCTGCCCCTTCTGCCCAAAGTTTATCCCGATAGCCCTGCAGGGATGGGTCCCTGCATCCCGGGTGCAGGGCTGTGCACGCACAGGTGTGTGTCTGATCTGGGAGCAGCAGGGGGACTGGGCAGGAGTACAGTGCGGATGGCCGGGCAGGGCTGTGATGCCTCGGGGCCCACTACCGGTCCCTGTCTTTGCAGAAGGCCACGGAGGACATGGAGAGGAGGCTGCTGGACATGCCCTCCATCTCCTCGACAGAGGGGGTGACCCCACAGGGGTCCCCAGGAGAGATGCTGGGGATTGTAGGGGAAGACCTCCTACACCACCCAGACCACTGTCCCAGGTGGTTGTCCACCAGACAGTGGTCCAGGAGCCAGAGCCAACGGAGGCCAAGGTTGAGGGTGAGAAGGCTGGGGCTGGGTGTTTGTGATGTGTGGGGATGGGTTGCTCCTGGCCCCACAGGGAGGAGCCCGCAGAGGCTGGTTGGGGCCAGGAGCAAGCCTGGGCTCAGAGCACACATCGGGTGGACTGCAGTCGGGGAGACGTCCCTGTGAGGGTTCCTTCCCGGCTGTGGCTTCTTTGGGAGGCCCTGGACTGGGCTCTGTCTCTGCAAAGGCCCATGGAGAGTAGGCACAGAGGTGGGCTTTTCTCTTTTCACAGCTGCTCCACCACCTGAGGATCTAGAACTGCCTCCAACTCCATCAGCAGCTCTGGGGGTAGGGGTGGTGCCTACAGCAACTTCAGGAGGACACCAGGAGCTGGCAGGTAACCAAGCACCCGCCCACGGAGAGCCTGGCATGGACCAGGAATAACTGGCACCTGCTCCTGCCCCAGCCCCTGCCACAGTTCCTGCCCCTGCCAGAGCCGCTCTCCCTGCCCCTGCCCCTACCCCTGCCCCTGCCCCTACCTCTGGCCCTGCTCTTACACCCAGCGCTGCCTCTATCCTAACCCCTGCCCCTACTCCTGTTCCTGCAGGGCTCCCAGAGCCACAACTAGAGCCCACAGCCCTGCAGGGAGAGCTCCTTGTACCATCGCCGGACCCCGACGCCTCGCCAGAGTGTTTCATCCCCTTAGTTCCATCGCCGGACCCCGATGCCTCACCAGAGTGTTTCATCCCCTCCCCCGATGTTCTTTCTCTCTGGTTCATATTAACTGTCATTTTATCTTTTCATGTTCTGTATACTGTTTATTATTTGTTTTAAATAAAATTACTTGTTTTCAATTGAACATGTCATGAGCATTAAGTACATGCCCAACGCTGTGCCACCACACCCCGGAACATTGCTGCAGAATATCTCATTCCCCAAAGGATTCCCCGAACCAGAAGGCCTCCCTGCCCATTTATCCCCCAGCCCAGACCCTGGCAATCCCTAAGGTGCTTTCTCTCTCTTTTCTTTTACCTGTTCTGGATGATTCCATAAGTGGAATCACCCAGTAAGGGCCTTTGTGTCTGCCCACCTATTTTCAAAAGGGACTCGTTTTCTCCTGTGTTTACTTGACATAGAATTTCTCTTATTTGATATTGAAATCCCCGGTGGATTACACATCACATGTAATCATAGAGGCCACTTTAGGAATTATGGGCACAATCTCTGGGCCGAGATCCCTGTTCCTGCTGGGACACCACAGCCTGACCCCAGACAGGAAACGGCTGGTTCCTCCTGTGGCCCACACAGAAACCAGGGAAATGCAGAAAGCTGGAAGACACACCACAAAGGGCAAAATCACTGCTCACAACCCAAGGCCAGAGAAAGGTTTCACCTTACTCTGGTCCACACCATGCTCCAAATCACTGGGTTCCACAGGGACGGAGACCAAACACATGAACGTCCAAGGCGGAAGGAGAGGCACGCAGGGAATATGTGTGAGAGATGTGGAGCTCCCGGTTAAGGAATCCAGCAAAGGAAACCCTATGGAGGCAGCGCTGGTCACCCTCAGACCGGCAGGTGTCTGGTCTGGGGAGAACGTGAGGAAGCGGAGGTCCAGTGCAGGTCCCCTGGAGAGAAGGGTGACGGGCACCCCTGTCTGGGAGAACAGTGAGCAGCACCCATCCCAGGCCACAGGTGCACCCATCACCTGGTATGCTCAGGCTCGGACTCGCCCCTGGAAACTGGCTCGGTTTTTCACAGATGTATTTTCAGGAGTGTTCATCACAGCAGTGGTGGAGAGAGCAGGGAATGGAACAACATTAATGCCCAAGGAGAGGGATCGGATCCATTTTCCCAGTCCTCATGATAGAATGCCCTGTAGCTCCTGTCACATTGTCGTTCGGGGCACAGGATCCGGGAAGCCCCTCCTGAGATCCCCTCCTGCCACGCTGTTCCTGGGAACATTGAGAATTGTTTGAGGAGGATGTGGAGAGGATCCAGGATGACAGCGGGTCCAAGAAGAAGGAAGGTCAGCACTGGGAGGACAGTTGGACATGTCCTGAGCCATCATCCAGGACCCGGGCTGGGATGCATTTGGACCTTACCCCAAATAATGGCTCCTGAGGTATGGATCCAGCTTCTGTGGTTTCATTCCCTCCCTCCCTGCATCATTTATTCACTCCCTCATTCATTCCCCCCTCTCTCTCCTTCCCCTCCACCCCTCCCTCCCTCCCTGCCTCCCTCCCTCCCTTCTACCCCTCCCATCCTACCTTCCCTCCTCCCTCTCTCCCCTCCCTCTCCGGATCCTGCCTCCCTTCCATCCTCCCTTCCCTCCTTCCTCTCTTTCCCTCTTTCCCATCCTCCCTCATTCAGCAGAGGATCTGGGGTCCCTGCTGTGTACTGAGCACTGGGGCTTCATCAGTGAGCATCCCCCAACCCACATGGTCACGTCCACTGTGGGAGGTGACGGGGGCAGTCCTCAGGGCTAGCAGTGGTGATGAGTACCAGGAATCTGCTCCTGAAAACAGGTCAGTTGCACAAAGAAAAGAATGGAGAGACTCATCCTTAGCACTTCCTCTAGAAAAATCTAGTCCTGAAAAGTGATGAAAAGTAAGTATATCCTAGACTTCATGCGATGTGAGTTCTAATGGCAGGTACGCACTAAATCCTAGAACCAACAAAGAGTAAATCATCCAGTATCGACTGGGGTGTTGTGACCCAACTTTTCTGACCAAATGACAGTGTTTCAGCCAACATATCCAAGGCCTCTGAGTTTTCCCAAGGGCCTCTGTGATCCTTTGGTCCTTCCATCAACCTCCTTGGGAAGCTCTGTCTTGTCATCTTCCTTGTCTCCTGCCTCTTCTGGGACCTTCCATAGCTTCGCCCTCCCCCCACCAGGGCTGCCCTCACCAGGATTCCCCATGCCCCTTGGCTGGGCGCCGGGATCCCACACTGGGCTCCATGAGCCCAGTGCCTTGTGCCAATCCCGTGCACTCCCTCTGGAGTCACTTGGCATCTCCCTTGCAGCGGCCTGCGTCTTCCTGCGCTGGGTCTCCTCTGAGCAGTCTGTGAGGCTGCACTGTGCCCATGTCACGGGCACGGAAGTGAGAGTCCAGAAGGTCCAGATGACCTGCTCCCAGTCTCAGCATATGGAGCCTGGGCAGGGAGTGGTCCCTGAGCAGAGGAGGACTTGGGCCCAGGGAGCCTGAGGGAGGATGTGGTACAGTGAGCCCACAGGAGGAGAGTGAGCAATGTATGGGCCTGGTGCTCAGACCTGCTGGGAGAACATATCGCACTGGCTCTGTCCCCAGGGCTGGAGATTGTCAGGGTATACACCCTCCCAGGTTGCAGGCAGGCAGGGACTGGCAGGAGAAGAGGCACCTGGTGCAGGACAGAGCTCTCAGGCAGAGAGGAGG
>NW_027397391.1:0-35818 GCF_003265705.2 Callorhinus ursinus | reverse complement strand
GGGTGTTATAATGTTCAATGATATATCAGTTCAATATATCAAAAAACGATGTATTATGCCTTGGCTAATTGAATTTAAATAAAATTTAAAACTCTGTAAATAGTATGGAGTAGCGTGTATCATCTTTCAGTATCCAAGTGTCTTCTCACTCTGGAGGACATTTTTACTGTCCCTCCTCCACCTCTAAAGGATACAATGATTGACCTATCAGACTGATTCAAAACAAATAAAACACCACAATCGGGTAGCAAGATAGGGGAAAATGAGCACCCTCACACGTTACTGATGAGAATGCCAAATCTGAGACAAATTTATAAACAAAACTAATACTGATATAAATAGGAAATAAAGGGTATTTAATATGAATAATGGGTCTAGAACCATTAGGCATACATCATGGTCATAATTGTTTTAGAGAAGAAACTTCAACAGATTCTAATAGTGACAAAGTAACTCTGCATCAGACACATTAATCTTAAAACAGACAATCTTAATAGTGGAGAAACATCACAGGTAACATCTTAACCAAATGAACAGTTAACTTCACTTGTAAGGAGTAAAATAGACATTAAGAACATACTCACATCTTGCCAAAAGGGCCTATCTTGAATTTCACTGAGGAATTATCAGAGACACCCAGATTGAGGGACATTCTACAACATAACTAGATAGTACCCTTTAAAAGTGTCAAGATGCTAAAAAAACAAGCCGTATTTCAGATTAAAGAGTGCTACAGAGACAGAATAAATACAATGTAGGATCTTGGACTGGATCCATTAGAAATAGAGCATTAGTGTAAATTGGTAAAATGAGTAGTCTTTAGATAATAGCATGGTATCCATATTTAAATGTTAATTTCTATGATCATCATATCCTTATGAAATATGTTAATATTTTCTCTATCTGGGTATTCAATTACAAATTTGTGTCTGAAAATATTCCAGAAATGTAAAAAAATAAGAAACATTAGCACTGTGTGTTATATGCAAACAATGAATCATGGAACACTATATTAAAAACTAATGATGTACTGCATGGTGACTAACATAAAAAAATTAGCAAATTACATTTATTGAGGGTGAAATCCACACCTGAGAAACAAAGCCATAACGCTTTGCTGGCAACAGAGGCAACATGATTGATGGTGGTAGAGGCATTCTACAGTGATCTCAAAAAATAAAGGAGTCCTAGCTGAACAAAGAAACACACAGGTCAATCATATTTGCAGGAAGCACTCTGTATAAGGGGTAGTGTGTCAAAGAGAAGAGTCCCCTTGAATTTTGAACTACCCATTAAGGAAACTGGCTGTGGATAAAGGCTAACAACTTTTACAGAAATCCTCCAGTCATAAGAACACAGCTTCCAGGCCCTTATGAAAACCTTCTGATAGATCTAGATGAGAAAAAGCCTCTTTCCACCTCAAATGGTCAAAAATAAACCAGCCCCAGAACTACATACTTATCCAAAATAAAAAGAAAACCAGGGTACTAAATGGCCTCTGACAACTTCTCAACAGAAAAATGCCAAAGTCCTGAATAAAAAAACTTTTATAAAGCAATGACATCTATGAAGAAAGAATTCAAGTCAGGCATTTAAAAGTTCAGGGAGAAGATGAGACCACAAAGAACTGAAAAATATAGAAGTAAATATATGTTCATTCAGTCATTTAAAGTAAGCCCTTCACATATGCAATGATTCTTTGAATAAAAATTAAATGAGAATGAGATTATCTCTGCCTTCCCACTAAACTTTTTGTGACATTAGGCAAATGTTAATCATGGATCACAGATTTACTCTTTTAAAAAAAAATACAGACGAGTTGAATTTCTGATATACCATAATTGTTTTCATTCCAAATTTAAAAATAAGAGGTCTAGATTTCTCTCACCATCACCTTGCATAAACCAGTTATTCATTCAAAATCTTCTGGTGTCCTGAGTGGGTAATCCATGCAATAAGTGATAAGATGTCAGGATCTCTTGGATTCCTGAGGATATAAATGATCTGAAACAAAAAGGGATTTTATAAACATGCAATATTGACATTCTCTGCTCTTCTCAGGGCTGCACATTTCCTCATATCCCACACTCAAATTGCTCATTTGTTCAGACGCAAGTGGGGTTAGAAAACATGAATCCTCACTATCGATCTATTCTTTCAATGCAAGCTCTCCTCCCCCTACACCATTTCCTTTACTTTTAAGTGATCCTCGGGTAAATTTTGTTGATTGGTAATGGCTGCCATGTTTCACTACATTAAGAAACAATTCTGAGCTGCCCTCTGTGTTCACAAGATAAAATGTCATGATCAGTCAGTTATGGCTGCCACGGATGGAAGAGCAGGGAAGAGTGGCAGCTGTGCTGTGCACCTGGGATACTTGTTAGATTCATCATTTTTTCAAATGATAGAACATCCTCAGATTCCTTCAAAGCGACGAGCACCATCTCACCTTGGCATTGGAGATGAACTAGGACTTGGGGAAGATTTCTGTAATCATGAGACATGGTCCATCCCGGTCCCTTTGGACTCTCTGCCAAGATGTAGACTCTATCCATGGGGACCTGGCAAAGTTTGGGACAGTACAGCCCCAACTAGCCTCCCCCACAGTGTTCATCAAATGGACAATCTCAGTCACTGTGTTCCTGGTTGTGAAATAAAGGGGACAATCAGTTTTTGTGCGTTACCTTAACATGGTGAAGATGGGCCACTATAATCTTGACTATCAGTTCTATAATGTCTGTTCTCTTCTCCCTGCACACTCCACCTCCAGGGTGATGCAGTTTTTAGCTGAAAGACACCAGAAAGTTGAAGAATCCAAAATCCCTACCTCCAGGCCAGGTATTCCCTGTGCTTTGGTTTTCCAAGTTCAAAGTTAGACCCTTAGAAACAAAAGGAAAAATGAACTATTGGGACCTCATCCAGATAAAAGCTTCTTTTCACTACATCTGTATCTTTGGGGTAAATACCTAGTAGTGTAATTGCTGGGTTGTAGGGTAGCTCTATTTTTTACATCTTGCGGAACCTCCATACTGTTTTTCAGTTCATAGCAGCAATGTCTGCAATAGCCAAACTGGAAGGAGCCGAGATGTCCCTCAACAGATGAATGGATAAAGAAGATGTGGTCCATGTATACAATGGAATATTACTCAGCCATCAGAAAGGATGAATACCCAACTTTTGCCTCAACATGGATGGAACTGGAGGAGATGATGCTAAGTGAAATAAGTCAAGCAGAGAAAGACAATTATCATATGGTTTCACTTTTGTGTGAAACATAAATAGCATGGAGGACCACAGGGGAAGGGAGGGAAAACCGAATGGGAAGAAATCAGAGAGGGAGACAAACCATGAGAGACTCTGGGAAACGGTTGCGGGAGGGGAGGTGAGTGGGGGGATGGGTAACTGGGAGATGTGATGAGCACTGGGTGTTATACAAAACTGATGCATCATTGAGCACTACATCTGAAATTAATGATGTACACGTTGGCTAATTGATTAAAAAATTTAGACCCTTAGAATTTTTTCATTAGTGAGTCCCACTAGCTCACTATGTGTAAAACCAAAATCAGTTTTTCTCTATGCCTGCTGCTTTTCAAATCTCCATCCAAGTAGACGTAGTACTTACAGATTAGTGCACTGTCTTCACCTCCTCTTAGCTCTCACCCTCATGCACATCCAATTGCTCTCCAAGCTCACAGATTACATGTCCCATACATGTCCCACACTGATCCCCTTCTGTTTAATCCACCCCTTTATTTCTGAGCTGAATATAGAAAAATGATTATGACACAGGCCCTGTCTTTAATGGTATGATTTTCATAACAGGAGAAACAGTTATTCTTCTTTCCATATGCATCCCATGGGTGACCATACTTACTTTTATTAATATATGCAACACCTGTATTCCAGATACCGATGTGCCTTCTCAGTCTTCAGCATCAGACACTTAAGCAATTGTCCTGAAAGGCATATCAAAACTTAATGTGAGGGGAGCCTGGGTGGCTCAGTCAGTTAAGCATCTTCCTTCTGCTCAGGTCATGATCCCAGGGTCCTGGGATTAAGTCCCACATCAGGGTCCCTGCTCAGCGGGGAGTCTGCTTCTCCTTCTCCCTCTCCCCTCTGCATGTTCTCTCTCAAAAAATAAATAAATCTTTTAAAAAATAATGTGAGAATACTGTAGTGCTTTAATTTTGATTCATCTGATTACTGTAATATCAAACAATTGCCATTATGTAAATTCATGAAGGTCATTCTCATTTGAAAACAATTGGAGTTTTAATCGGTTTTCTTATGTGCTTGAGGAAAATTTTTATAAAATACTTTTTATTATGTTAGCATAATCATAGAAAAATCCCTATTTTTCAGAATTTGGAAAAATACTTTTTTTTTCAAACATTACCTTCCTTAATTTTTTCTTAGTTCATTGTTAGTAATTTCATCCATTTCATGTAAGGATTGAATTACATAAAGCCTATAAAGACCTCAAAACAGTTCTTTATACATTTCAAGATCTAGGCAGGTATAACCTGTTACTTATTATCAGAGATAATATCACGATCTTCTGGTTTCTGCAGAAAGATATTTTCCTGCATGAAATACATAAGGGGACCCCATAAGAACAGCCTCACTTCAAGAACACACACAAGCGCACACATGTGCCTACCCTCACACATATACACTCTTCCTACCTGATCTGAGGTAGCTGGACATAAAGGCATCATCATATCTCACCAAGAACTCATCTCAGGCAAAGCACAAAGACTCCGTATTGGTATAACTGGAGTGTGCTTGGATCCCCTCGAATAAGGGTGGACCAGACATCTCAACACAGTCCTGTTTTTCAGTGAAGCTTCCCAGACTGCTGGCTTTGAGTCTGGAATTTGGATGGAATGATCCCTTTAAATTAACCATAGAAGTTGCCAGAACAGCTCAGCTTAGCAACTAAGGGTAAAGTGCAGTCTTTTGCACCTCAGAGCAGGTCTTAACTCAAGAGTGGGTACTAAGGTGGAGGAAGCTTGACAGACAGCCAAGCACTTAGACTTGGACAAGCCTTGAAAAATGGAAAGAGAGAAATAAAAAGGGGTGTGTGTAACTGGACTAAGGACAGGGGAAAGCATGTGAGGGAGGAGAGAGAGTGTTTTCCAATAGAGGAAAACAATGATCTCTCCAAGGGAGACTCTCTTGGACCTCTCTGCAGGTTGGGAGCACTGGCAGAGCCTCCCTGATGCCACCTCTGCCTTGTCTTCTCCCAGCCCCCATGGTAGGGTATTTCTGGTGCAGTAAGAGTTCAAAATGGTTGATTGCTACCTCATAGATACAGGAGTTCTGGGACTTCTGGCTTTCGCTCTGCATTATAGAGCAGTAGAAGGAACATTGCTCCCACCCCCTCCCTTGTGATGAAAAAGCTGTACAAACTTCAAATTTCATTCTTTTTTGGAACCCATCAGAGAGCTGGGGTTGCAGAGTAAACAACTAATCCAAAATCTAAGGGGACCTCGTCTGAAAGGGAAGAAGGGATGTCAAAATGCACTCACCTGGGTCAACACAACTGGGTACCTGTTAGGAGAGCGAAGCTAGAACAGCTAACCAACCTGTGAAGGCAGAGCGTACGGACTGGTGGGTGATGCGAAAACCCTGGGGGTGCGCGTTGGGAATGGAAAAATGAAGTCTACCCCTGGCTTCAGGCTTATTCTCCACAAAACCCCACCAGAAACCCATGGAAAAGAACTAGGAGAGCCCTAAGAAGTGTCCTTTGTGGTACACCCTGGGGGATGGAAACAGCAGTCACATAGGATGGGCTTCAGGATGAAGATCGAATCTCAGAAGCCCCGGCGTCCGAGTGTGGTTGGGTGGAGATCGAATCTTGGAAGACCCGCCTGTAGACGTGGTTAGTGGACGCACAGCTACCTCCTACTCAGAGTGCACCTCACCAGCTCTATCTCCCCTCCAGAATGGCCCTGACCCAGGTAAGCAAGGCTGATGAGGGGACAGCAGCTTCTGGCAGCATCTGCTGAGGGAAGTATCTCTTCCCAGTTTTCCCAGGCGTGCCCCCTGTGGCCAGTGGACCGGAAGGAGTAGCTGCATCTGTGCTCCGGTGAGAAACACAAGACTGGGCTACCGAGATGTTTATTTTCTTTCACTTTCCTTTGAACCATAATGATTTATCACAGAAAAATCCTATCGTTCTTTTCTAGCTCAACTAAGGGAAAAAAAAACAAACCCTTAATCTTGGGGAGAGGGGCACCACGACTGACCTTGTGGCATTGGTGCACATCCACTGTTCCAACAGAAACCGAGGGAATTCACTGCCAGCAGATCTGTTGAAGAAAGACATATTTGATGACATTCGTTAAAGATGGTAAAGCAGGCTTTGATCAGGACCCTCACGGTGGGTAGAGGTACCACTGGAATGGGATTTTGCAGGGGGGGGAGATTGATCTGAACTCTGCATAGAACACAAGCAAGTGGGTATGTACAGCCAAGGGGCCCGGGGTGAGGGTGGGGGAGAAGTAGGTAGAAATTACTAAGTGGAAAGATCTGTGGTAAGAGGGGTTCTGACTAAACCTACTAAATAAGATTCTTGTTGAAGGCAGGCAAGGTTGATCAGACATCACCTGGAAGATGATGGGGGGTTAGTACAGGTATGAAGGTGATCAGGTAGGAAGGTGATCAAGATACCCAGAGTGGGGGTTCTTGTTAAGAATTTACAAGAAGGGTATAGGAGGAGGTTCAGGAGCTTGAAAATGTCAAAGAATCTTTGTCAGTCCCCCCTCTTGTTCAAGGAAAAAAAATATTCTTTCCTCTGAAAAAATAGAGTCCAGTTTCTCATTCAGTTATCTTCTGTTAAGGACCAGCTGAACCATCTGCTGGGACTTGGTAATAGAGGATATTTCCTGGATGCTACTAACAGTCAGGCATTTTTAATGAGGGGAGTTTCTAGGACCATAAAAGATTAACAAAAAACCCAGTTTCTGAGTCCACAGGGCAGCCAGTGAGATTTTTAAACAAGCTTGACACATCTTCAAATGGTGCAGTGGGGATGGCAGTGGCCATCTAAAGAATTTTCCTGGTTTGCATTTAGAGTGTCTCATGATGCCGTTCTATATTCCGATGAACTTTCTGAGCAGTTCATACAGTGGGCAGCAGGAAGCTTGCCCATACGTAAGCCGTGGTAGTAATTTTTAAGTTTATATTAAGTTGTTGAGCTTAAACCTGCAGAACTTCAGAAAAAGAACAGTTTTAGTTCTCATAATTCTAAGACAAAAAGGAAAAAGAGACATTAAAAAGTCAGACCTGAAAAACAGGGTTTCAGCTCTGGTTTTGCCTGAAAAATACTTTAGTCCTCAGAACAGAGTTGTAGCTGGATATTGGGGAAAACTAGAATTCAGGATTTGGTAAGGACTGGCAGAATGCTCCAGACAGAACCCACAGGGAGGCATTACTGCTTTCCATTAAATAAAAAAAAACAGAACCTCTCTCTACAAATACCCGTGTTTCTATCGAAGATAATCGAGGTTAGTCTAGTTTGTTTGCAAAGTCAGTCTGGTTTCAGAAAACTTTAACTGATTATTTACATAAGTGCAACAAGAAGAGTGAATCATATAGCGGTTTTTTTTTTTTTTTTTGAGTTTGCTCTGCTGGAAGTTTTCGTAGGAATCTCAGATTGGTTGTTTCTTAAGATTTTATTTATCGGAGGGAGAGAGGGAGGGAGGGGGAGAGCCCAAGTGGGGGGAGGGGCAGAGGGAGAAGCAGGCTGCCCATTGAGCAGGGAGCCCGACCCGTGGGGTTCAATCCCAGGACCCTGGGATCAAGACTGAGCAGAAGGCAGACGCTTAACCAACTAAGCCACTCAGGTGCCCCTCAAATTGGATTTTTAATAGCCTTTCAAGGCTAGGAAGCCAAATCAAGAATTTGCCATGAGACTTTACCTATAGATTTGGGTGAATTCCTCTTTTCTCAAGGTTTCCAAATATCCTGAGGTTCCTTACTGACCCGTAAGGCAGGGAACCCCATTAACCAGGCAGAAGCTGGTTTTTCCAAGCAGGACTTTATAAGCATTGCCTCCTTAAAGTCAGCTTTGTTTCCTTCAAGTTGTCTGGCCATATCTGATTCGATGCACATCATTCTCTAATACGACATTCTAGTCAAAGCCTTGGTACTTTAACCAGTTTGTTTCCAATTATGTCCAGTTCCAAGGAGAAGAGATTTTTTATTGAACTTTTGCAAATAACTGTGTTGTCATGAAAATTAGAATACTCACTCAGTTTCCAAATTCTGGAGGGATCAGGTAGGGAGAAAAGATAAATGCTTCACATCTGTTTATGATGAATAATTTATCAAATTGCTCTAAGTTGTAGATAGCTTAAAAGAGAAAGTTTTTTTTAATCTGGAAATCAAAACATTAAATAACCAGCAGTGTTTCAAACAGAGTCATAAAAGTTACAGTCATCCTCATCTGTCCCATGTAATTAATTCTTCTGCTTAGTCTTGGGTTAGCAGTTATTTTGAATCCATCAGCTTCTTCATTAGTTCTGAAAATTCTCAGTCCACTGGCTTGGTCTCTAAGATGTTCAAGCAATGCCATTATGGAGCATGCTTTCCTGGAACCAATTTTAAATGCTTTCAGAAAAGAATCAGGGGCGCCTGGGTGGCTCAGTCGTCAAGCATCTGCCTTTGGCTCAGGTCATGATCCCAGGGTTCTGGGATCGAACCCCAAATCGGGCTCTCTGCTCACTGGGAAGCCTGCTTCTCCCTCTCCCACTTCCCCTGCTTGTATTCCCTCTCTCGCTGTCTCTCTGTCAAAATAAATAAATAAAATCTTTAAAAAAGAAAAGAATCAGAGTAAAACAATCTGGATGACAAAAGATGCAAAATGGCCAAGATTAAAGATCCAATGAGAGTTCATTTGACAAGGAAATTTAGTTATTTCTGTGACATACAGCATTTTAACATAATGCCCCCCAAGCTTAATTAGTTTAACATATCTCTTTGACAAGGTGAAAGAGACAAATCTTTTGAGCCTTTGTTGGAATTTTCCACTCACTTATCCAACTAATACTTACCTAGAGTCATCTTACGTGCAGATCCTTTCCAAATTACACCCACAGAAAACACACTGCTCCTGGTTGTAGACACCTCAGCTCACACTGCTGACACTGGGTATGCAATGCCATTTCTAGGCCAGTGGTTGATTTTATCCCCCAGGGGACACCTGGCCCTGTCTGAAGATATTTTTAGTTGTCACAACTGGAGGAAGGGTTGCTGCTACTGGCATCTAGTGGATAAAAGACAGGATGCTGCTCAACATCCCACAATGCACAGGACATCCTCCCGCAACAAAAAATGATCTTGTCACAAGTGTCAATAGTACTGAGGTTGAGAGGCCTTGATTTAGATCCCACAGTTAAAAGCTGAAAGCCTCTTCATAACAAATCCCCAAATTCATGGACCTATTCCCCAAGCCTGGATCTAGCTCAGGAATCTACAGTCCAGTGGTTTCTTTTTGCCTTTGAGATGCCAAGCCCTCAAACCAGAATGTTTCGAAGTTAAGGAATAGGGCTTTGCAGAAAGACTGCCTTTGAGGTTTTATTTATTTATTTGACAAAGAGACACAGCGAGAGAGGGAACACAAGCAGGGGGAGTGGGAGAGGGAGAAGCAGGCCTCCCGCCGAGCAGGGAGCCGGATGCGGGGCTCAATCCCAAGACCCTGGGACCATGGCCTGAGCCGAAGGCAGACGCTTAATGACTGAGCCACCCAGGCGCCCCAGAAAGACTGCCTTTGTTGGCGAGAACTGCAAAGCACCGAGAACAGTGCCTGACACAGATTTGTAGAGTCAAGCCTGGATTCCTCCCTACAGAAAAGACAGATTTTGTCCATACATCCATAGCTTTAAGACAATCAATTCCACCTTCTTGTCCTAGGGGCACTCACAATGAATAGAGACATTGTCCCCAAGTCCTAGAAACCCTTGTTTCAACAACTTCCAGGATGACCTGGCACCAAAAGTACACACTCTATTTTCTACTGAGAAACATGGTCTGTATTTCCTGTTGTGACCTCACGTCTATAGCCCCAGTGATAGTGGAGAATACTTTTCCCCAAACCATATCAAGTGTAAATGTATGTAGTGGTTAAGAACAGATACAACTTTGAATCTCTGCTTCTCTACCTACTTTGGCTAGTGAGACATCTGACAAACAAGGTCTCAATTCTGGTTTTGCCTGAAAGTACCTTAAAGTACCTTAAAGACAGGATTGAGAATTTTCCCAATACCAAAAGATCTGTTATATCACTCCAAAATGATGAGCCTCGGACAAGTGACCTGCTCTCCGCACTTAAATTTTGTCAGTCTTAACATGGAAAATATCAAGTCTCTCATTCATCTGTTAGTTTCTATATACAGTAGGTACATAAAGACATTGTGCCTCCACCACCAGTTGGTTTTACTGAAAGCACCGTGGTAGGATGGAAAAACTTTAAACTTCCTATCCCTTCATGAACATGCTGTACATTCTTGGACAAGAGATTTAACTTGGTTTAACCTCAACTTCATTATTAATGAGAAGCTAGTAACACTTTGATTCCATTTATGTGATATGTACAGCACAGCATTAAAAAAATCTTACATTTTAAAAATCAGAAAAAAACCCCCACAAAACTGAGAGTTGTGTTTTGAAAAGATAAACCCTTCGACTAAGAAAATGAGGAAAGACTCAAAATCAGAAATGAAAAAGGAGAGGGGGCGTCTGGGTGGCTGGGTTGGTTAAGTGTCTGCCTTCAGCTCAGGTCATGATCCCAAAGTCCAGGGATCAAGCCCCATGTAGGGCTCCCTGCTCAGTGGGGAACCCGCTTCTACCTCACCCTCTGCAGCTCCCCCTGCTTGTCACTTACTCACTCTCGCTCTCTCTCAAATAAATAAATAAAATCTTTAAAAAAAAAAAAAAGAAAAAGACATTGCAATAGATGCCTCAGATATAAAAAGGATCATAAGAAACTATTGTGAACAATTATATGCTAACAAATTGGATAACCTAGAAAAAAAATGGATAAATTCCTAAAAATATAACATACCAAGACTGACTGAAAAAAGAAATAGAAAGTCTGAAGAGTCAAACAACCAATAAAGAGACTGAATCAGTAATTGAAACTTCCCAAGAAAGACAATCCCAGGACCAAATGGCTTCATGGGTGAATTCTACCAAACATTCAAAGAAGAATCAATACCAATCTTTCTTACACACATCCAACATATGAAAGAGGAAATACTTCGATACTCATGTGATGATGCCAGCATCACCCGGATACCAAAGCCAAATAGAGACATTACAAGCAAAAAAATCTTAAAACCTATAGCTCTAGTGACTACAAATGCAAAAATCCTCAATACTAAAAAAACTAAATCTAATAGCATATTAAAAGGATTACACACCATAACCAAGTGGGATTTAACCCTGGGATGCAAGGATGGTTCAACATGAACCAATCGCTGTGATGCACCACATTAACAAAATGAAAGATTTAGAAGCACGTGATCATCTCAATAGATGCAGAAAAAGCATTTCCCAAAAATTCAGCATCCATTAATGATAAAAACCTTCAAAATTTCAATCAAAGACATATATTAAAAGCCCAAAGCTATCATAACCAGTGTCTAGTGGTTTTATTTTCCTCTAGTTCTAGTATAGGCAAAAATGCACACCCTTACCACTTCAACACAGTCCTGGAAGTCCTAGAAGTCCTAGACAGAGCAATTGGACAAGAAAAAGAAAAGGCACCCAAATTGGAAAGAAGTAAAATTATCTCTGTTTGTAGACGACAAGATCATACATATAGAAAACTCTGAAGACTCAAACCTGACAGTCTCTTCAATAAATGGTGCTGGGAAAATTGGACAGCCATAATGCAGAAGAATGAAACTCGACCATTCTCTAACACCATCCACAAAGATAAACTCAAAATGGATGAAAGACCTCAGTGTGAGACAGGAATCCATCAAAATCCTAGAGGAGAACGTAGGCAGTAACCTCTTTGACATCGGCCACAGCAACTTCTTTCAAGATACATCTCCAAAAGCTAGTGAAACAAAAGCAAAAATGAACTTTTTGGACTTCATCAAGATAAAAAGCTTCTGCACAGCAAAGGAAACAATCCACAAAACAAAGAGGCAACCCACAGAATGGGAGGAGATATTTGCAAATGACACTACAGACCAGGGGCTGGTATCCAAGATCTATAAAGAACTCCTCAAACTCAACACCCAAAAAACAAATAAGTCAAAAAATGGGCAGAAGACATGAAAAGACACTTCTCTGAAAAAGACATACAAATGGCTAACAGACACATGAAAAAATGTTCATCATCACTAGCCATCAGGGAAATTTAAATCAAAACCACATTGAGATACCACCTTACACCAGTTAGAATGGCAAAAATGGACAGGGAAAGAAACAACAAATGTTGGAGAGGTTGTGGAGAAAGGGGAACCCTCTTACACTGTTGGTGGGAATGCAAGTTGGTACAGCCACTTTGGAAAACAGTGTGGAGTTGCCTAAAGATGTTAAAGATAGAGCTACCCTATGACCCGCAATTGCACTCCTGGGTATCTACCCCAAAGACACAGATGTAGTGAAAAGAAGGGCCATATGCACCCCAATGTTCATAGCAGCAATGTCTGCAATAGCCAAACTGGAAAGAACTGAGATGCCCTTCAACAGATGAATGGATAAAGAAGACGTGGTCCATGTATACAATGGAATATTACTCAGCCATCAGAAAGGATGAATACCCAGCTTTTGCATCAACATGGATGGGACTGGAGGAGATTATGCTAAGTGAAATAAGTAGAGAAAGACAATTATCATATGATTTCACTTATTTGTGGAACATAAGGAATAGCAGGGAGGACATTAGGAGAAGGAAGGGAAGAATGAAGGGGGGTGGATATCAGAGGGGGAGACGAACCATGAGAAACAAACTATGGACTCTGAGAAACAAAAAGGGTTTTAGAGGGGAGGGGGATGGGTTAGCCCAGTGATGGGTATTAAGGAGGGCACGTACTGCATGGAGCACTGGGTGTTATACGAAAACAATGGATCATGGATCACCACATCAAAAACTAATGATGTATTGTATGGTGACTAACATAATAAAATTTTAAAAATTAAAAAAAAAACTAATAAGTGAATTCAATAAAATTGCACAATACAAAACCAACATACAAAAGTCAGTTTCAATTCTATACACAATGAACTCTCCAAAAAGGAAATTAACACAACCACCCCATTCACCCTAGTGAGAAAAAAAGAATACTTAGGAATAAACTTAACCAGGAAGTGAATGATTTGTACACTGAAAATTATAAAACACTAATGAAGGTAAATGGAAAGACATTCTATATTCATTGATTGGAAGAATATTGTTAATTTCCATACTACCCAATGTGATCAAAGATTCCCTGTAAACTGTAAAAACCAACCAACAAAAAACACTCAATGGTATTCTTTACAGAAATAGAAAAAACAATCCTAAAATTGGTGTGATACTATAAAAGACCCTGAAGAGCCCAAGCAATCAATATAGAACAAAGCTGGAGTCATCACACTTCATTTCAAAGCTACTACAATTAAAACAGTATGGTACAGACATTAAAACAGACCTACAAGACCAATGGAACAGAATATAGAGCCCAGAAAATAAAACCACACATTTATGGGACTGATTTTCCACAAGAGCACCAAGAACACACAGTAGAGGAAGGGTTGTCTCCTCAATAAATGGTGATGGGAAAATGGAAAAATGAAATTGGACTCTTTATTTCACACCACATACAAAAGTCAACTCAAAATGGTTTAAAGACTTAAATGTAAGACCTGAAACTGTAGAACTACTAGAAAAAAACATAGGGGATAAAAGCTCCTTGACACTGGTCTTGGCAATGATTTTTTGGTTATGACACCAAAAGCACAGGCAACAAAAGGAAAAACAGACAATGGGAGTGCAAACTAAAAAAGCTTTTGCACAGCCAAGGAAACAATCAACAGAGTGAAAAGGCAACCTATGGAATGGAAGAAAATATTTGCAAACCATGTATTTGATAAAGGGTTAATATCCAAAATAGATATAAAGAACTCCACAACTCAGTAGCAAAAAAACCCCCCAAATAAACTAATTTAAAAATGGGCAAAGGACCTGAATGGACATTTCTCAAAAAATGACATACAGATGCCCAACAGATACATGAAAAGGTGCTCAACATCACTTATCATCAGGGAAATGCAAATTGAAACTACAATGAGGTATTACCTTACACCTGTCAGAATGACTGGAATCAGAAAGACAAAAGCACTGGCAAGGATGTGGAGAAAAGGGGAACCCTCGGTTACTGTTGGTGAAAATGTAAATTGGTACAGCCGCTGTGAAAAACAGTTTAGAGTTTCCTCAAAAAATTAAAAATACAAATACCATATGATCCAATAATTCCACTACTGGATATTTACTTAAACAGAAACACCCATTCAAAAAGACATACGCATCCATCTCCACGTTCATTGCAACATTATTTAAAACAGCCAAGAGGGGCGCCTGGGTGGCTCAGTTGGTTAAGCGACTGCCTTCGGCTCAGGTCATGATCCTGGAGTCCCGGGATCGAGTCCCGCATCGGGCTCCCTGCTCGGCAGGGAGTCTGCTTCTCCCTCTGACCCTCCCCCCTCTCATGTGCTCTCTCTCTCTCTCTCTCTCTCTCTCTCTCTCAAATAAATAAATAAAAATCTTTAAAAAAAATAAAAAAATAAAAAAAAAAATAAAACAGCCAAGATATGGAAGCAACCCAAGGTCCATTGATAGATGAATGGATAAAGATGTGTGTGTGTGTGTGTGTGTGTGTATATATTTAATAAATATAAACATAGACACAATACACATACACAAAAAACATACATACACATACATAAAATGTACAAAAATACATAAATAGAAACACAAAAATATATAAAAATAAAAATGGATGTAATGGATGTTACTCAGCCATAAAAAAGCATGAGATTGTACCATTTGTGACAAGATGGATGAACCTAGAGGGTATTGTGCTAAGTGAAATAAATCTGAAAGACAGATATCTCCAATTTACTTTTATTGAGTACATAGGTATTAGGATACAACTTTGAAGGGAAAAAATCTCTGCCATCATGGGGTTATATTCTAGTGGAATGAGACAACAGGCAGAAAAATTATATGGTATATTATAAGATGAGAAAAGCTTTAGGGAAAAATAAAGAGCATAAAGGGATATAGGGAGTTTGCAGTGTTTGAGTGGACCCTTCTTTGTATCTTAAAGAATCACTTAATATCCACATTTATGGGAAAGTATCATTTGGAGAAGATAAGGGAAAAGAGCTTATTGTGGGGTTCCAAGCACAGAAGTTTTTTATTTAAACTGTAAGAGTTCTGAGATAAATATCTAGGTAAGAAAATGGAGGACAGGAGGGGCGCCTGGCTGGCTCAGGTCATGATCCCAGGATCCTGGGATCGAGCCCCGCATCGGGCTCCCTGCTCCGCGGGAAGTCTGCTTCTCCCTCTCCCACTCCCCCTGCTTGTGTTCCCTCTCTCGCTATGTCTCTGTCAAATAAATAAAATCTTAAAAAAAAAAATGGAGGATAGGAGAGAGAAAAAAGATGGTGGAGGAGTAGGGGACCCTATTTCAGCCGTTCCCCTGAACTGAGCTGGATATCTACCAGACCACTCTGAACACCCATGAAATCAGCCTGGATGTAAGAAGATATATCTGGATCTCTACAAACAGAATATCCCCGGTGGTTGGTTTCGAGGTATGAAGCGGGGAGCCATGATTCCGCAGGCAGGTATCAGAAGATAAACGGAAGCAGGAGGGAGACTCTGGGATCCTGCAAAAGCATCCGCACTGGGGACTGGGCACAGACTTGCAGGTAGCAGCGGGGAAAGTTTAGGGCAGCCCCCCCAGACTGAAACTTCGAGCTGCCGGGGCAGGAATACGAATTGGGGGTGGCTAGCAGTTTTAGAAGCACAAAGGGCAGAGACATGCCTGGACCTGGAAGTAAGGGCTGGGAGCCCTGCTGAGGGGCGCACAACACAGGACGCTGCAGTTTATAGCAGCACAGATAGAAACGGAGACAGTGTGGCCTGGACAGCTCACTGAAGAACAGACTGTGATCTGTTCTGAGGCAGAGGTTTGGATATGGTCATTTCTGCTCTGACTCTCGGAAGAGAAAAAGAGATGCAGAAAGCTGCCAGGGAAAGCTGGGAGAGAAAAAAAGCCCCAAAAAACCCGTTTTCACTGAGCCTATCACCACCCCCCCACAGGGGACAGGGCAACTCTGCCCAAACAGGGTTGCCTGAGTAACAGTGCGACAGGCACCTCCCCCTGAAGACAGGGTTAGGGTTAGGGACAGGCTGGAAGAACAAGAGGCCAACAACCCTAAGGTCCCTATAAAACAGGTACATCTTGCGTGGGTTGTGGTCAATAATTTGGACTCTGTACATTCCCTCAACCACCCCTCAACAGAATGTAATAAGAGGAGGAACCCCCAAAATAGGAAAGACACAGACTGTGACTTCTGCCACAGAACCAATGGATATGGATATAAGCAAGATGTCAAAAATAGACTTCAGGGTAACAGTTATGAAGATGATAGCTAGGATGGAGAAAACAATTAATGGCAACATAGATTCTCTAAGGGCATAAGTGAGAGCTGATCTGGCAGAACTTAAAAACGCTATCAATAAGATCCAATCTAATCTAGATACTCTAACAGTTAGGATAAACGAGACAGAGGAACAAATTAATGATCTAGAAGACAAACTGATGGAAAAGAAGGAACAGGAAGAGGTCTGGAACGAACAGCTTAATATCCATGAAAACAGAATTAGAGAAATAAATGACGCCATGAAACATTCCAATGTCAGAATTATTGGGAGCCCTGAGGGGGTGGAGAGAGAGAGAGAGAGAGAGAGAGAGAACGAACCAGAAGATATATTTCAGCAAACTGTAGTTGAGAACTTCCCTAATCTGGAGAATGAAATAAGCATTCATGTCCTAGAGGCAGAGAGGACCCCTCCCAAGATCGAGGAGACCAGACCAACACCCCGGCATGTAATAGTAAAACTCACAAATCTCAGAATCAAGGAAACCATCTTAAGGGCAGTTAGGGGGAAGAAATTCCTTACATACAGAGGGGGGAACAATCAAAAAACATCAGACCTGTCCACAGAGACCTGGCAAGCCAGAAACGGCTGGCAAGACATATTCAGGGTAATAAATGAGAAGAACATGCAGCCAAGAATACTTTATCCAGCAAGGCTGTCATTTAGAATGGATGGAGAGAAGCAGAGCTTCCAAGACTGGAAGAAACTGAAAGAATATGTGACCACTAAGCCAGCCCTGCAAGAAATATTAAGGGGGAGGGGTTCTACTAAAGGAGAAAGACCCCAAGAGTGATATAGAACAGAAATTTACAGAGACAATCTACAGAAACATGGACTTCACAGGCAACATGATGACAATAAATTCATATCTTTCAATAATCACTCTCAACGTGAATGGCCTAAATGCTCCCATAAAATGGCACAGAGTTGCAGATTGGATAAAAAGACAGGACCCATCCATATGCTATCTACAAGAGACTCATTTGGAACCTAAAGATACATCCAGACTGAAAGTGAAGGGATGAAGAACCATCTTTCATGTCAATGGACCTCAAAAGAAAGCTGGGGTAGCAGTTCTCGATCAGACAAATTAGATTTTAAGGTAAAGACTATAGTTAGAGACACAGAAGGACACTATATCCTTCTTTTTTTAAAGATTTTATTTATTTATTTGAGAGAGAATGAGAGATAGAGAGCACGAGAGGGAAGAGGGTCAGAGGGAGAAGCAGACTCCCTGCTGAGCAGGGAGCCCAACACAGGACTTGATCCTGGGACTCCAGGATCATGACCTGAGCCGAAGGCAGTCACTTAACCAACTGAGCCAGCCAGGCGCCCAACACTGTATCATTCTTAAAAGGTCTATCCAACAAGAGGATCTAACAATTATAAATATCTATGCCCCCTAACATAGGAGCAGCCAACTACATAAGCCAACTGTTAACCAAATAAAGAGACATATTGATAATAATATGCTAATAGTAGGAGACCTCAACACTCCACTCTCAGCAATGGACAGATCATCTAAGCAGAAAATCAACAAAAACAAGAGCTTTGAATGACACACTAGACCAGATTGACCTCATAGATACATACAAAACATCCCACCCTAAAACAACAGAATACTCCTTCTTCTCGAACACACGTGGAATTGTCTCCAGAATAGACCACATACTGGGTCACAAATCAGGTCTCAACCGATACCAAAAGGTTGAGATTATTCCCTGCATATTTTCAGACCACAGTGCTTTGAAACTGGAACTCAATCACAAGAAAAAGTTTGGCAGAAATTCAAACACTTGGAAGATAAAGACCATCCTGCTCCAGAATGTTTGGGTCAACCAGGAAATCAAAGAAGAACTTAAACAATTCATGGAAACCAATGAGAATGAAAACACATTGCTTCAAAACGTATGGGATAGGGCAAAGGTTGTCCTAAGGGGGAAATACAGAGGCATCCAAGCCTCATTCAAAATAATAATAATAATAATAATAGAAAAATCCTGAATATACAAACTATCCTTCACCTTAAAAAATGGAGAATCAACAACAATTTAAGCCTAACCCATGCACAAGGGAAATAATTAAGATCAGAGATCAATAAATTAGAAACCAGAAATACAGTAGAACACACAAACAAAGCTAGAAGCTGGTTCTTTGAAAGAATAAGATCGATAAACCACTGGCCAGACTTATCCAAAAGAAAAGAGAAAGGACCCAAATTAATAAAATTATGAATGAAGGGGAGAGATCACGACTAACACCAAGGAAATAGAAACAATTATCAGAAATTATTATCAACAACAATATGCTAATAAATTAAGCAACCTGGAAGAAATGGATGCCTTCCTGGAAACATATAAAATCCCAAGGCTGAAACAGGAAGAAACTGACAACCTGAATAGGCCAATAACCAGCAACGAGATTGAAACAGTGATCAAAAACCTCCCAAAAAACAAGAGTCCAGGGCCTGATGGATTTCCTGGGGGAATTCTTCCAAACGTTCAAAGAAGAAATAATACCTATTCTGAAGTTGTTTAAAAAAACAGAAACAGGAGTGCTTCCAGACTCATTCTATGAGGCCAGCATTACCTTAATCCCCAAACCAGGCAAAGACCCCATCAAAAAGGAGAATTTCAGACCGAAATCCCTGATGAATATGGATTCCAAAATCCTCGACAAAATCCTAGCTAATAGGATCCAACAATACATTAAAAGGGTCATCCACCACGACCAAGTGGGATTTATCCCTGGGATGCAAGGGTAGTTCAGCATTCGGAAATCAATCAATGTGATAGAACACATTAATAAGGAGAGAGAGAAGAACCATATGGTCCTCTCAATTGATGCAGAAAAAGCATATGACAAAATACAACATCCTTTCCTGATTAAAACTCCTCAGAGTATAGGAATAGAGGGAACATTCCTCAAGTTCATAAAATCCATCTATGAAAAACCCACAGCAAATATCATCCTCAATGGGGAAAAGCTGAGAGCTTTTCCCTTAAGATCAGGAACACGACAAGAATACCCACTCTCGCCACTATTGTTCAACATAGTAGAAGTCCTAGCAACAGCAATCAGACAACAAGAAATAAAAGGTATTCAAATAGGCAAAGAAGAAGTCAAACTCTCTCTTTGCAGAAGACATGATACTTAATGTGAAAAACCCCAAAGACTCCACCCCCAAATTACTAGAACTCATACAACAATTCAGTAATATGGCAGGATACAAAATCAATGCACAGAAATCAGTTGCTTTCTTATACACTAAGAAGGCAACTATAGAAAGAGAAATTAGACAATCGATTCCATTTACAGTAGTACCAAAAACCACAAAGATACCTCAGAATAAACCTAACCAAAGAGGTAAAGGATCTATACTCTAGGAATTACAGAACGCTCATGAAAGAAATTGAAGAAGACACAAAAAGATGGAAAAACATTCCATGCTCATGGATAAGAATAAACATTGTTAAAATGTCTATGCTGCCCAGAGCAATCTATACCTTCAACGACATCCCGATCAAAATTCCAATGACATTTTTCAAAGTGCTGGAACAAACAATCCTAAAATTTGTATGGAATCAGAAAAGACCCTGAATCACCAAGGAAATGTTGAAAAAGAGAAAGCTGGGGGCATCACGTTGCCCAATTTCAAGCTATATTACAAAGCTGTGATCACCAAGACAGCATTGACCAATGGACAAAATAGAGAACCCAAATATGGACCCTCAACTCTATGGTCAAATAATCTTTGACAAAGCAGGAAAAAACATGCAATGGAAAAAAGACAGTCTCTTCAATAAATGGGTGTTGGGAAAATTGGACAGCCACATGCAGAAGAATGAAACTTGACCATTCTCTATCACCATCCACAAAGATAAACTCAAAATGGATGAAAGACCTCAATGTGAGACAGGAATCCATCAAAATCCTAGAGGAGAACATAGGCAGTAACCTCTTCGACATTGGCCACAGCAACTTCTTTCAAGATACATCTCTTGTCTAGTGAAACAAAAGCAAAAATGAACTTTTGGAACTTCATCAAAATAAAAAGCTTCTGCACAGCAATGGAAACAGTCAATAAAACAAAGGGGCAACCCACAGAATGGGAGAAGATACTTGCAAATGACACTACAGATAAAGGGCTGATATCCAAGATCTATAAAGAACTTGTCAAGTTCAACACCCAAAAAACAAATAATCAAGTCAAAAAATGGACAGA
Source organism: Callorhinus ursinus (assembly GCF_003265705.2). Lineage (NCBI taxonomy): Eukaryota > Metazoa > Chordata > Mammalia > Carnivora > Otariidae > Callorhinus > Callorhinus ursinus. The sequence goes on along the minus strand of NW_027397391.1, from coordinate 14,918 downwards.
AGACATGAACAGACACTTCTCCAAAGAAGACATACAAATGGCTAACAGACACATGAAAACAATGTTCATCATCATTAGCCATCAGGGAAATTCAAATCAAAACCACATCGAGATACTACTTTACACCAGTTAGAATTGACACGGGAAGAAACAACAAATTTTGGAGAGGTTGTGGAGAAAAGGGAACCCTCTTACACTGTTGGTGGGAATGCAAGTTTGCACCGCCACTTTGGAAAACAGTGTGGAGGTTCCTCAAAAAATTACAAATAGAGCTACCCTCAACTTCTTCGACCTCAGGCACAGCAACTTCTTCCTAGAAACATCGCCAAAGGCAAGGGACGCAAGGGCAAAATGAATTATTGGGACTTCATCAAGATAAAAAGCTTTTGAATAACAAAGGAAACAGTCAACAAAACCAAAGACAGTCAACAGAATGAGAGAAAATATTTGCAAATGACATATCAGATAAAGGGCTAGTATCCAACATCTATAAAGAACTTATCAAACTCAATACCTAAAGAACAAATAATCCAACTAAGAAATGGGCAGAAGACACGAACAGACATTTTTCCAAAGAACATTCAAATGGCCAACAGACTTATGAAAAAGTGCTCAACATCCCTCAGCATCAGGGAAATCCAAATCAAAACCTCAATGAGATACCACCCCACACCAGTCAGAATGGCTAAAATTAACAAGTCAGGAAACGACAGATGTTGGTGAGGATGTGGAGAAAGGGGAACCCTCCTACACTGTTGGTGGGAATGCAAGCTGGTGCAGCCACTCTGGAAACCAGTATGGAGGTTCCTCAAAAGTTGAAAATAGAGCTACCCTACTACCTAGCAATTGCACTCCTGGGTATTTACCCCAAAGATACAAATGTAGGGATCTGAAGGAGTACGTGCACCCCAATGTTTATAGCAGCAACGTTCACAATAGCCAAACTATGGAAAGAGCCACTATGTCCATCATCAAATGAGTGGATAAAGAAGTGGTATATATATACAATGGAATATTATGCAGCCATCAAAAACCCCTGAAATCTTGCCATTTGCAACGATGTAGATGGAACTAAAGCATATTATGCTAAGCAAAATAAGTCAATCAGAGAAAGACATGTATCATATGATCTCACTGATGAGGAATTCTTAACCTCAGGACACAAACTGAGGGTTGCTGGAGTGGTGGGGGGTGGGAGGGATGGGGTGGCTGGGTGATAGACATTGGGGAGGGTATGTGCTATGGTGAGCTCCGTGAATTGTATAGGACTCATGAATCACAGACCTGTACCTCTGAAACAAATAATACATTATATGTTAAAAAAAAAAAAAAAAAGCACGAAGGGAAAAATGAAGGGGGGGAATTGGAATGGGAGACAAACCATGAGAGACTATGGACTCTGAGAAACAAACTGAGAGTTTTAGAGAGGAGGGGTGTGGGGGTATGGGTTAGCCTGGTGATGGGTATTAAAGAGGGCACGTATACACAGGGAATGAATCATGGAACACTACATCAAAAATGAATGATGTAATGTATGGTGACTAACGTAACATAATAAAATAAAATTTAAAAAAATAGCTACCCTATGACCAAGCAATTGCACTACTAGGTATTTACCCCAAAGACACAGATGTAGCGAAAAGAAGGGGCACCTGCACCCCAATGTTCATAGCAGCAATGTCTGCAACAGCCAAATGGTGGAAGGAGCCGAGATGCCCTTCAGCAGATGAATGGATAAAGAAGATGTGGTCCATGTATACAATGGAATATTACTCAGCCATCAGAAAGGATGAATACCCAACTTTTGCCTCAACATGGATGGGACTGGAGGAGATTATGCTAAGTGAAATAAGTCAAGCAGAGAAAATCAATTATCATATGGTTTCACACATATGTGGAACTTAAGGAATAGCTACACGTCTGGCACCCTCCACAGACTGGCAGGAGTTTCTGCCTTTCTGGCTTTCACCACTGGAGTTGGGGGACTCTGAGCCCATGGTGGTGTATGGGACAGATTATTTTTTTTAAAGATTTATTTATTTATTTGACAGAAAGAAACACAACGGGAGAGGGAACACAAGCAGGGGGAGTGGGAGAGGGAGAAGCAGGTTTCCCGCTGAGCAGGGAGCCCGACGCGGGGCTCGATCCCAGGACCCTGGGACCATGACCTGAGCCGAAGGCAGACACTTAATGATTGAGCCACCCAGGTGCCCCTGGGACAGATTATTTGCAGCAAGTGTCAGAGCTCCTCAATCTCACAGAGCCAAGCATCCTAACAGTTACCTAATTTGGAACCTGGGACAGAAGACAGCCTGGAGCCTGGACATTGCTTTGAGTCTACACAAGAGAAGCTGCTCCATGGCACCAAGAAGTCCTTCAAGGAGCAGACCTGTGTCTCCAACATGGATGCTGCACTTGGCTTCGCTTCAGGCTCCCTCTTGTGAAAGCCTCATTTGACTGGCAAAGCAAGGAAATTGCTAAGGGGATGATCAGTGAGCATCTGGACCACCTTGAGGAGGCCCTGGGGCAGCAGGTTTAGATGGATGAGAAGACCGATCAGGAAGCCAAGGAGAAAGGAGACACCATCTCTGACAGAATTGGCTTCCTGAACTTCATTCTGGAGCCTAAAGATCTGCATGATGTTTATGACGGGTAGGAAGTCTCTGAAGAGTCCTTCTTCCAGAATGTGTGGAATTTGCACCATTTTTCTGCTAAAGTAATGGCCGATCAGCTCAGCAAGACTCCCATCCAGGCCCAGTGGAGCATGACCTCCCAGACAGTGAATGCCTACTACCTTCCTACCAAGAATGAAATCGTCTTCCTTGCCAGCATCCTGCAGGTCCCCTTCTACACCCATAACCACCCCAAGGACCTGAACTTTGGTGTCATTGGCATGGTGATGGGCCATGACTGACACCTCTGATGACCCAGGGCGTGAATGTGACAAGGAAGGGAACCTGTGGCAGAATGAATCACGGGCAGCATTTCAGAATCACACAACCTGCATGGAGGAGCAGTATGTACAGCCAGTACCCGGTCAACTGGGAGAGGCTCACCGGCCATCAGCTGTTGGGGGAGAACATCACTAACAGCAGGGAGCTTGAGGCTGCCTATAACATTTTCAAAGCGTGGCTGAGAAAGCACCAGGAGGAGCCGTGATTGCCCACCGTAGGGCCTGCCCATCACCAGCTCTTCTTTGTGGATCTGCTCAGGTGTGGTGCTCAGTCTGCACACCTGAGAGTTCTCATGAGGGGCTGGTGAGTGACCACTTGTGCTAGCCACCCTCTCCAAATCCCATGACTTCCTGCAGGACTTCAGCTGCACTGTTGGCTCCCCCATGAACCCAGGAGGCTGTATGAGGGGTGGTAGACCTGGGGCTGAGGAGAAATGGCTGGCTGTTGCCAGGACCTGGGGCAGCTTGCCCAGCAGGGTTAGTTGTTCCAGGTTTAGAGAAGGCAAATGCCAGCTCGGTGGGTCCAACCCCCCACACCATAGGTGATGCAAGTCCTGGTCTGCCCTCAAACACCACATTGTCCCTCTGCTTTGGGTGTACCCCTACCTCCAGCAGAGCCCCCACCATTCACTGTCACATCCTTCCAGGTCACCCTGCCTGAAGGGGGCTGGGCAGGGGAACCAGCTCCCACAGGAAAGAGTCGGCCTCTTCCAGCCCTAAGATCACTTAATTTGGTGGCTTTGGGGGTTCCTGTCCTGCCCCACTCTGACCACACACGGCCTGGGTGGTTGCCTCCCCTACTTCTCCCCGAGGCCCACTCAATGGACTCAGCTCCTTTCAGCCCCACCTTTAGGAGCTGCCCCCTGACCTCATGCTCTTCACACTGCTGTTCCCAATACTGCAGTCAACCTTCACTGACCAACTGTGCTCAGCTCTTTGTGGAAGCCTGAGGGCCTCTACAAGCCCTCCTGCTGCCTCCTAGTTTCCCTCGACTCATAGGCGAGTGTGTATGGTGTGTATGCATAGGGGATGCTGGTCTTTGTGTCCTGGGGCACAAGTCTTAGGGGCTGACTGAGCCTCCCTGGCCCAAGCAGAAAAGCAGACAGAGCAGGGGGAGGTAAGGATAGCGTTTATTTGTACAGGGAAGAGGGTGGAGAGGGAGAGGGAGGGTTCTGTAGGCCCCGTGCCGATAAAGAGACCCACATCAGTCAAAAAGAGAAAATAAAATAAGATCCAACTATATGCTGTGTTCAAGAGTCGCACTATAGATTTAAAGACACACGTAGGCTGCGAGTGAAGGGATGGAAAAAGATACTCCATCCAAGTGGTAACAAAGAGAGAAGAGGTGGCTATATTTTTATCAGATAATATAGATTTTAAATTCACTAATGGTCATAGTAGACAAAGAAGTTGATTACATAATACATAATAATAGGGTCAATCTGCTAGGCAGATATTACAATTATAAACATATATGCACCCAACACCAGAGGACTTAAATATATAAAGCAAACACTGACAGATCTGAATGAAGAAATATATAGCAACAGAATATTAGTGACTTCAGTATTCCACTTTCAATAACGGATAGAACATCCAGACAGAACATCAGTAAGGAAACAGCAAACTTGCACAACACTATAGACCAAGTGGAGCCAACATATAACACTTTGCCCAATGGCAAAAGACACTTCTCCACTGTACACAGAACAGTCTCCATGATGGATCCCATATTATATCACAAAGCAAGTATGAAACATTTAGGAGGATTGAAATCCTACCAAGTATCTTTTCTGACCACAGTGGAATAAAACAAGGAATCAATAACAGAAGGAAAGCTCCAGAATTCACAAATATGGGGAAATTAAACAACACACTTTTTTTTAAAAGATTTTATTTATTTATTTGACAGAGACAGCGAGAGCAGGAGCACAAGCAGGGGGAGTGGGAGAGGGAGAAGCAGACTTCCCGCTGAGCAGTGAGCCCGAAGTGGGGCTCATTCCGAGGACCCTGGGATCATGACCTGAGCTGAAGGCAGATGCTTAATGACTGAGCCACCCAGGCGCCCCCTAAACAACACACTCTTGAACAAAAACATCAAACAAAAGCTAAGAGAATTTTCTTAAATATCGTAAGACAAATGAAAACGAAATCACTGGGGATGGGCTAGATGGGTGACAGAGATTAAGGACGGTCACTTGTGATGAGCACTGGGTGTTGGATGTAAGTGATAAATCACTGAATTCTACTCCTGAGACCAATACTGCACTGTACACTAACTCGCTAGAATTTAAATAAAAATTTAAAAAGAAAGAAAACGAAAACACCACATGTCAAAATTTATGGGATGCTGCAGGGGCACCTGGGTGGCTCAGTCGGTTAAACATCTGCCTTCAGCTCAGGTTATGATCCCAGGGTCCTGGGATCGAGTCCCAGGTTCGTCTCCTTGCTCAGCAGGGAGTCTGCTTCTCCCTCCCCCTCTGCCCACTGCTCCCCCTGCTTGTGCTCTCTCTCTCTCAAATAAATAAACAAAATCTCTAAAAAAAAAAAAAAAAACCTTATGGGATGTAGCAAAAGCAGTGCTAAGAGGCAAGTTTATAATGATAATCACCTACATTAAAAAAGAGAAAGAAATCGATAAATAATCTAACTTTACACCTCAAGGGATTATAAAAATTACAACCAAATTCAAATTTAGGATTTTGATGGACTCCTGTCTCACGTTTAGGTTTTTCAACCATTTTGAGTCTATTTTTGTGTGTGGTGTAAGGAAATGGTCCAGTTTCATTCTTCTGCATGTGGCTGTCCAATTTTCCCAACACCATTTTTTGAAGAGACTGTCTTTTTTCCATTGGACATTCTTTCCTGCTTTTTCGAAGATTAGTTGACCATAGAGTTGAGGGTCCATTTCTGGGCTCTCTATTCTGTTCCATTGATCTATGTGTCTGTTTTTGTGCCAGTACCACACTGTCTTGACGATCATGACATATCAGATAAAGGGCTAGTATCCAAAATCTATAAAGAACTTATCAAACTCAACACCCAAAGAACAAGTAATTCAATCAAGAAATGGGCAGAAGACATGAACAGTTTTCCAAAGAAGACATCCAAATGGCCAACAGACTCATGAATAAGTGCTCAACATCGCTAAGCATCAGGGAAATCCAAATTAAAACCGCAATGAGATACCACCTCACACCAGTCAGAATGGCTAAAATTAAGAAGTCAGGAAACGACAGATGTTGGTAGGGATGTGGAGAAAGGGGAACCCTCCTACACTGTTGGTGGGAATGCAAGCTGGTGCAACCACTCTGGGAAACAGTATGGAGGTTCCTCAAAAAGTTGAAAATAGAGCTACCATGCGACCCAGCAATTGCACTACTGGGTATTTACCCCAAAGATACAAATGTAGGGATCCAAAGGGGAATGTGCACCCTGGTGTTTATAGCAGCAATGTCCACAATAGCCAAACTATGGAAAGAGCCAAGATGTCCATCAACAGATGAATGGATAAAGATGTGATATACACACACACACAATGCAATATTATGCAGCCATCAAAAGGAATGAAAGCTTGCCATTTGCAATGATGTGGAAGGAACTAGAGGATTATGCTGAGCGAAATAAGTCAATCAGAGAAAGACATGTATCATATGATCTCACTGATATGAGGAATTCTTAATCTTAGGAAACAAACAGAGTTGCTGGAGTGGTGGCGGTGGTAGGCATGGGGTGGCTGGGTGATAGACATTGGGGACAGTATGTGCTATGGTGAGCGCTGTGAATTGTGTAAGACTGTTGAATCACAGACCTGTACCTCTGAAACAAACAATACAGTATATGTTAAAAAAAAAAGAAGATTGTAGGAAGGGAAAAATGAAAGGGGGGGAGTTGGAGGGGGAGACGAACCATGAGACACTATGGACTCTGAGAAACAAACTGAGGGTTCTAGAGGGGAGGGGGATAGGGGAATGGGTTAGCCAGCCTGGTGATGGGTATTAAAGAGGGCACGTTCTGCATGGAGCACTGGGTGTTATATGCAAACAATGAATCATGGAACACTACATCAAAAACTAATGATGCAATGTATGGTGATTAACATAATAAAATAAAATAAATTCAAATTTAGGAGGAAGAAAATAAAGATGAGAACAGATATAAACAAATCAGAGAAGAGAAAAATAGAAAAACCAACAATGAGAGTGGGTTTTTTGGAAAGGTAAGTAAAATCAGAAATTAAAGTGAGGACATTACAACTGATGTCACAGAAATAAAAAGGATCACAAGAAAATAGAAGGAACAATTGCTTGCCAAAAAAATTGGATAACCGAGAAGAAATGAATAATTTCCTAGAGACCTACAAGACTTACTCCAAAAGAAAGTTTGAACATATCTATAACTAGCAAGAGGATTAAATCAGTAATCAAAGATCTAAAAATGAAAAGCCCACAACAAGATGACACAACTGCTGAATTCTTTCAATTGTTTAAAAAATGAATACCAACACTTCTCAAACTCTTCCAAAAAACTAAAGGGGAGGGAACACATCCAAACCCCTTTTATGAGGTGAGATGTACCCTGATACCAAAGCCAAGATATGGAAATAACCTAAGTGTCCATGGGCAAATGGACAGACAAGAGGTGGTATGTATATACAATGGAATATTATTTGGTCATAAAAAGCAATTGTGTGGGGCGCCTGTGTGGCTCAGCTGTTAAGCATCTGCCTTGGGCTCAGGTCACGATCCCAGGATCCTGGGATTGAGCCCTGCACTGGACTCCCTGCTCAGCAGAAAGCCTGTTTCTCGCTCTCCCACTCCCACTGCTGTGTTCCCTCTCGCGCTGTGTCTCTGTCAAATAAATAAATAAAATTTTTTAAAAAAACAATTTATCCATATGCAACATGGATGAATTTTGAGGTTACTGTACTAAATGAAATATGTCAAAGACAAAAAGAAATTGTATGAACTCATATGTAGAATTTTAAAATAAAAATGAGCTCAGGGAACCTAGGTGGCTCAGTCGTTAAGCGTCTGCCTTTGGCTCAGGTCATGATCCCAGGGTCCTGGGATCGAGTCCTGCATCGGGCTCCCTGCTCAGCGGGGAGCCTGCTTCTCCCTCTCCCACTCCCCCTGCTGTGTTCCTGCTCTTGCTGTGTCTCTCCCTCTGTCAAATAAATAAAATAGATTTTAAAAAAATAAAAAAAATAAAAAAAATAAAAATGAGCTCATACAGAGAACAGATGTAACATATTGGTGGTTGGTAGGTGGGGAGGGGGTCAAAACGTACAAACTTTTAGTTATAATTACATGATGTGATAGAGGTGTTAGCTAATGCTAATCATATTACAATATGTAAATATATCAAATTAACATGTTGCACACCTTATACTCGCATGTTATATTTCAATTTCAAATAAAGATGTAAAAAAAATCATTGTGTATTTCCTCTAAAAAAATTGGTATTCAGTGAATGATTACTGAACAATATAATCATGGCTACTGTCGAAGCTGACTTCTATAAATTTAGGTTCTTAACAGTCATTTTCAACATTCAAAAGCAGAGAAGAAAAGATGGCGGAGGAGTAGGGGACCCTATTTCAACTGGTCCCCAGAATTGAGCTGGATATCTACCAGACCACTCTGAGCACCCACGAAATCAGCCTGAGATCTAAGAAGATCTGGATCTCTACAAACAGAATATCATGGACTGTTGGTTTGGAGGTATGAAGCGGGGAGCTGTGAGTCTGCAGGGAGATATCAGAGGCTAAATGGCAGTGGGAGGGAGCCTGGCCGTGGGGATCCTACAACGCCAGTGAGCGACAGTCTTGCGCGTTGGGGACGGGGCACAGACTCACAGACCGGTAGCAGCACGGACAGGACTTTAGGGCAGCCCTCAGGGCGAAACCTGGAGCGGCGAGGTAGTGCGTGCGAACTGGGAGTGGCTGTTCGTTTTATTTTTATTTTTTAATTCTTTTTTAAAATTTTATTATGTTAGTCACCATACATCATTAGTTTTTGATGTGGTGATCCATGATCCATTGTTTTCGTAAAACACCCATGCGCCATGCAGTACGTGCCCTCCTTAATACCCATCACCCGGCTAACCCATCCCCCCTCCCGCCTCCCCTCTAAAACACTGTTTGTTTCTCAGAGTCCAAGTCTCTCATGGTTCGTCTCCCCCTCCAATTTCCCCCCCTTCATTTTTCCCTTCCTTCTCCTAATGTCCTCCTTGCTATTCCTTATGTTCCACATATAAGTGAAACCATGTGATAATTGACTTTCTCTGCTTGACTTATTTCACTTAGCATCATCTCCTCCAGTGCCATCCATGTGGATGTAAAAGGTGGGTATTCACCTTCCTGATGGCTAATATTCCATTGTATATATGGACCACATCTTCTTTATCCATTCTTCTGTTGAAGGGCATCTCGGTTCCTTACACAGTTTGGCTATTGCAGACATTGCTGCTATGAACATTGGGGAGCATATGGCCCTTCTTTTCACTACATCTCTGTCTTTGGGGTAAATACCCAGGAGTGCAAGTGCTGGGTCATAGGGTAGCTCTACTTTTAACTTTTTGAGGAACCTCCACTCTTCCAAAGTGGCTGAACCAACTTTCATTCCCACCAACAGTGTAAGAGGGTTCCCCCTTCTCCACAACCTCTCCAACATTTGTTGTTTCCTTCCTTGTCCATTTTGCTATTCTAACGGGTGTAAGGTGGTATCTCAATGTGGTTTTGATTTGAAATTCCCTGATGGCTAATGATGATGAACATTTTTTCATGTGTCTGTTAGCCATTCATATGTCTTCTTCAGAGAAGTGTCTTTTCATATCTTCTGCCCACTTTTTGACTTGTTTTTGGGTGTTGAGTTTGAGAAGTTCTTTATAGATCTTGGATACCAGCCCTTTATCTGTAGTGCCATTTGCAAATATCTTCTCCCATTCTGTGGGTTGTCTCTTTCTTTTGTTGACTGTTTCCTTTGCTGTGCAGAAGCTTTTTATCTTGATGAAGTCCTATGCCGCAGATTTACAAATGGATGCAGCTATAACCAAGATGTCGGAGATGGAATTCAGGCTAGCAACTGTGAAGACAATAGCTAGAATGAAGAAATCGATTAATGCCAACATAGAGTCTCTAAGGGCAGAAATGAAAGCTGAATTGGCAGAACTTAAAAATGCTTTCAGTGAGATCCAATCCAATCTAGATAATCTAACAGCTAGGGTAAGTGAGGCAGAAGAACGAATAAGCGACCTGGAAGAAAATTTAATAGATAAAAAGGGAAAAGAGTACGCCAGGGAAAAACAACTCAGAATCGATGAAAATGGAATCAAAGAAATAAGCGACACCATGAAGAGTTCCAATGTCAGAATAATTGGAATCCCGGAGGGAGTGGAGAGAGAGAGAGAGAGACAGAGAGAGAGAGAGAGAGAGAGAGAGAGAGAGGACTAGAAGATGTATTTGAGCAAATCGTAGCTGAGAACATCCCTAATCTGGGGAATGAAAAAAACATTTGCATCCTAGAGGCAGAGAGCACCCCTCCCAAGATCAAGGAAAACAGGCCAACACCCCGGCATGTGATAGTAAAACTCGCAAATCTTAGAACCAAGGAAACCATCTTACGGGCAGTTAGGGGGAAGGGATTCCTTCAGTACAGAGGCAGTACAGAGGGAGAATATGTCTTGCCAGAAGGCCTGGCAAGACATATTCAGGGTACTAAACGAGAAGAACATGCAGCTAAGAATACTTTATCTGGCAAGGCTGTCATTTAGAATGGATGAAGAGATGCAGAGCTTCCAAGACCAGCAGAAACTGAAAGAATATGTGACCATTAGGCCGGCCCTCCAAGAAATATTAAGGGGGGTTCTATAAAAGAAGAAAGACTCCAAGAGTGATATACAACAGAAATTTATAGGGACAATCTATAAAAACAACGTCTTCACAGGCAACATGATGACAATTCATATCTTTCAATAACCACTTGAACATGAATGAATGGCCTAAATGCTCCCATAAAATGGCACAGGGTTGCAGATTAGGTAAAAAGAGAGGACCCATCCATATGCTGTCTACAAGAGACCCATTTGGAACCTAAAGATACATCCAGACTGAAAGTAAAGAGATGGAGATTCATCTTCCATGCCAGCGGACCTCAAAAGAAAGCTGGGGTAGCAATTCTTCTATCAGACAAATTAGATTTTAAACTAAAGTCTGTATTAGAGACACAGAAGGACACTATATCATTCTTAAAGGGTCTATCCAACAAGAAGATCAAACAATTGTAAATATCTATGCCCCCAACATGGGAGCAGCCATCTACATAAGCCAACTGTTAAAATAAAGAGTCATATTGGGGTACCTGGGTGGCTCAGTCGTTAAGTGTCTGCCTTCGGCTCAGGTTATGATCCCAGGGTGCTGGGATCAAGCCGAACATCAGGCTCCCTGCTGCGCGGGAAGCCTGCTTCTCCCTCTCCCACTCCCCCTGCTTGTGTTCCCTCTCTCACCGTGTCTCTGTCAGATAAATAAATAAAATCTTAAAAAAAAATAGAGTCATATTGATAACAATACATTAATTGTAGGAGACCTTAATACTCCACTCTCAGCAATGGACAGATCATCTAAGCAGAAAATCAACAAGGAAACAAGACCTTTGAATGACACACTGGACCAGATGGACCTCAAAGATATATACTGAACATTCCACCCTAAAACAACAGAATACTCATTCTTCTCGAGCGCACATGGAACTTTCTCCAGAATAGACCACCTCCTGGGTCACAAATCAGGTCTCAACCAATACCAAAAGATGGAGATTATTCCCTGCCTATTCTCAGACCACAATGCTTTAAAACTGGAACTCAATCACAAGAAAAAATTTGGCAGAAATTTAAACCCTTGGAAGCTAAAGACCACTCTGCTCAAGAATGTTTGGGCCAACCAGGAAATCAAAGAAGAACTTAAACAATTCATGGAAATCAATGACAACGAAAACACATTGGTCCAAAACCTGTGCGATACTGCAAAGGCGGTCCTAAGGGGGAAATATATAGCCATCCAAGCCTCACTCAAAAAAACAGAAAAATCCCAAATTCACCAACTCTACAACCTAAAGAACTAGAGTAAAAGGAACAAACAATGCCTAAGCCACACATTAGAAGAGAAATAATAAAATTAGAGCAGAGGTCAATGAATTAGAAACCAGAAACAGTAGATCAGCTCAACGAAACTAGAAGTTGGTTCTTTGAAAGAATAAGATCGATAAACCACCGGCCAGACTTATCCAAAAAAGGACCCAAATTAATAAAATTATGAATGAAAGGGGAGAGATCATATCTTACACAAAGGAAATAGAAAAAAATTATTAGAAATTATCATCAACAACTATATGTCAATAAACTGAGCAATCTGGATAAAATGGATGCCTTCCTGGAAACCTATGAGCTGCCAAGACTGAAACAGGAAGAAACTGACAACCTGAATAGGCCAATAACCAGCAACGAGATTGAAACAGTGATCAAAAACCTCCCCAAAAAACAAGAGTCCAGGGCCTGACGGATTTCCTGGGGAATTCTACCAAACATTCAAAGAAGAAATAATACCTATTCTACTGAAGCTGTTTCAAAAAATAGAAACAGGGAAAACTTCCAAACTCATTCTATGAGGCCAGCATTACCTTAATCCCCAAACCAGGCAAAGACCCCATCAAAAAGGAGAATTTCAGACCAATAACCCTGATGAATATGGATTCCAAAATCCTCAACAAAATCCTAGCTAATAGGATCCAACAATACATTAAAAGGATGACCCACCATGACCGAGTGGGATTTATCCCTGGGATGCAAGGGTGGTTCAACATTCGCAAATCAATCAGTGTGATAGATCACGTTAATAAGAGGAGGGAGAAAAACCATATGGTCCTCTCAATTGATGCAGAAAAAGCATTTGACAAAATACAACATCCTTTCCTGATTAAAACTCTTCAGAGTATAGGGATAGAGGGAACATTCCTCAAGTTCATAACATCCATCTATGAAAAACCCACAGCGAATATCATCCTTAATGGGGAAAAGCTGAGAGCCTTTCCATTAAGATCAGGAACACTTCAAGGATGACCACTCTCGCCATTATTGTTCAACAGAGTACTAGAAGTCCTAGCAACAGCAATCAGACAACAAAAAGAAATAAAAGGTATTCAAATTGGCAAAGAAGAAGTCAAACTCTCTCTTTTCGCAGACATGATACTTTATGCGGAAAACCCAAAAGACTCCACCCCCAAATTACTAGAACTTATACAGCAATTCAGTAATGTGACAGGATACAGAATCAATGCACAGAAATCAGTTGCTTTCTTATACACTAACAATGCAACTGTAAAAAGAGAAATTTGAGAAACGATTCCGTTTACAATAGCACCAAAAACCATAAGATACCTCAGAATAAACCTAACCAAAGAGGTAAAGGATCTCTACTCTAGGAACTACAGAACACTCATGAAAGAAACTGAAGACACAAAAAGATGGAAAAATATTCCATGCTCATGGATCGGAAGAATAAACATTGTTAAAATGTCTATGCTACCCAGAGCAATCTATACCTTCAATGCCATCCCGATCAAACTTCCACTGACATTTTTCAAAGTGCTGGAACAAACAATCCTAAAATTTGTATGGAATCAGAAAAGACCCCGAATCACCAAGAAATGTTGAAAAAGAAAAACAAAGCTGGGGGCATCATGTTGCCCGATTTCAAGCTATATTACAAAGCTATGATCACCAAGACAGCATGGTATTGGCACAAAAACAGACATATAGACCAATGGAACAGAATAGAGAACCCAGATATGGACCCTCAACTCTATGGTCAAATAATCTTTGACAAAGCAGGAAAAAACATGCAATGGAAAAAAGCCTCTTCAATAAATGGTGCTGGGCAAACTGGACAGCCACATGGAGAAGAAGGAAACTCGACCATTCTCTATCACCATCCACAAAGATAAACTCAAAATGGATGAAAGACTTGAATGTGAGACAGGACTCCATCAAAATCCTAGAAGGGAACATAGGCAGTAGCCTCTTTGACATTGGCTACAGCAACTTCTTTCAAGATACATCTCCAAAAGCTAGTGAAACAAAAGCAAATATGGAACTTTTGGGACTTCGTCAAGATAAAAAGCTTTTGCACAGCAAAGGAAACAGTCAACAAAACAAAGAGGCAACCCACAGAATGGGAGAAGATATTTGCAAATGACACCACAGATAAAGGGCAGGTATTCAAGACCTATAAAGAATTTCTCAAACTCAAAACCCAAAAAACAAATATTAAAGTCAAAACATGGGCAGAAGCTATGAACCGACACTTCTCCAAAGAAGACATACAAATAGCTAACAGATACATGAAAAAATGTTAATCATCATTAGCCATCAGGGAATTTCAAATCAAAACCACATTGAGATACCACCTTACACCCGTTAGAATGGCAAAAATGGACAGGGAAAGAAACAACAAATGTTGGAGAGGTTGGGGAGAAAGGGGAACCCTCTTACGCTGTTGGTGGGAATGCAAGTTGGTACAGCCATTTTGGAAAAGTGTGGAGGTTCCTTCAAAAGTTAATAATAGAGCTACCCTATGACCCAGCAATTGCACTCCTGGGTATTTACCCCAAAGACACAGACGTAGTGAAAAGAAGGGCCATATGCACCCCAATGTTCATAGCAGCAATGTCCTCAATAGCCAAACTGTGGAAAGAGCCGAGATGCCCTTCAACAGACGAATGGATAAAGAAGATCTGGTCCATATATACAATGGAATATTACTCAGCCATCAGAAAGGATGAATACCCAACTTCTACATCAACATGGATGGGACTGGAGGAGATGATGCTAAGTGAAATAAGTCAAGCAGAGAAAGTCAATTATCGTATGGTTTCACTTATTTGTGGAACATCAGGAATAGCAGGGAGGACAT
>NW_027397390.1:0-35826 GCF_003265705.2 Callorhinus ursinus | reverse complement strand
CGACGCCACCTGGGTCACCGGGGCCGGGACGGGAACCGCGAGGTCCGAGTGTCCGCTCCGCCCACCGAGTCCGATGGCGGCGGCCGCGCCCAGGGCCCGGGCTCAGGTAAGCGCTCGTCCCCCGGGCCCTCCCCGCCGTCCCCCCACCAGACCCCGAAGGCCGAGCGCGGGGCGCCGGCTCGCGGCCCTGCGGCCCAGGCCCCGGAGTGCGGGCCCCGGAGTGCGAGCGCCGGCGCGCTGGCGCGCGGGAGCGGGCTCCAGCTGCGGGGCACGTCCTGAGGGACGATCCTGAGCCCTGAGGCACGGAGCTTGAACGGCCAGCCAGCCGAGTCACAGTCTTCAGGGCCGGGCGAGGACCCGGGAGCTTTGAGTCCGTGGAAGCCGCCGTGGTCTTGTGGGCCCAAGGCTGGGCCGGACTCGCCCCATTTCCCGCCGCTGCAGAAGCGCTTACGGCACCACCACGAACGAGTGGGGGGTGGCCCGGTCCCGCACTGGCCCCGACCTGACCCCCACCCGCTTGTCTTCTGCGTTGTTGTGTCCTGGGACTCTTAAGTGCCATTTCCCAAGTGTTGGGTCTGGAGACCGAGGAGAAACCCCAAGCCCGAGCCAAGCGTTCCCTGAAGCGGTTTCCGTTTCTGGCAACCGGTGTGTGCACGGTTATTCCGGGAACCCGTAGCAGGGTGTGCACGTGCCTGAGTCAACACTCAGCTGGCACCGTTCGGGAAACCACCGTTCTCTTTTCTTGCGGGTGGGAGCGAAGAGCAGAGAGACGGCAGTGAGGACTGGAATGGCTGCCTGAGAAGTTGGGTGTGTCTTCTGGTGGTAATGGCAGGCTTGGGTATGAGCAGCTACGTGATGTTACCAGGGTCCCGACGGGATCCACCCTGCTGTGGCGTGAAGTAGAGATACGGGCTGAGGGAGGAGGCGGGAAGACCAGGGTGGAGGCCGCCGTCATAGCCGAGGTGAGGGTTCTTGGACCAGAGTGCTGGCTTGGATGTCACTGGATTCTGGATATGTGTTCTAGAAAAGTGACCACTGACTTTCTAATGTGGGCTGAGACACGGTGAAAGGGAGGATTCGGGGCTATCTCTAGGGTTTTAGTCCTCAGCAGCTGTAGGAATGGAAGCTCCATCGACTGAGACGAGGAGGTCGGTAGTGTGAGTGATGTTGCTGGGAGATGTTCCGGAGAGCACCGACTGGATGCATTAAGTGAGCCGCCGAACACGCAAGTCTGGAAATGTGGGGAGGGGTTCAGAAGGGAGACATCCAAACACATCATGGCTACTGTGTGGGCCCAGCTGAGTGAGCTGTAGGTCACAGGTGTGAGGAGCAGTCTCTGGTTATGGGGGTAAAGCTGGTCATGGGGCCAGAAAGTGGTGGGAGGAAGGGGGACCGGGACCGGATGCGTAGGTGATGGTGTGCCTTCAGAGATGAGGGATGTGGGTGGCCACAGAGGGCGAGCGCGTCGGGGGCAGGATACTCGGGCAGGTGGCCAAGGTTTCCAGCGGAAGAGTAGACGTGAGAGGGACCCAGAAGTTCGGGAGTACTTAAGGCAAGGTGATGACACTCAGGCCCGTGATGGGGTGCTCCTGCACTCTGAACTGCACCAGGGTTTTGTGAAGACTTTCATCCTGGAGGAGTAAGGTCACGTGTGCCGTGCTGATGTGATCACCTGTGAGAGACACTGAGCCTGGGCTAGGCCACCAAGGAGCCTTGCTTTGAATGAGGGTCGGGGGACAGAGGAAGACCGTGATTGCCGAGGGGACCAGGGCAGCACAGGTGCGGGAGAACCTTGTCTGGTGAGAGGCGGGGGAACTCACGGCCCGAGTGTGAGATCCCCTCCCACTCTTCTGCTGTTGGGAAGGTCTCCTGCTCAAACTGCCTTTTCATCACAGGTGCATTTCCTGCTTTTCCCTTTGTACGGGTCTCAGCGCCCTACCAGCCCATGGACTTACACATCCTCTTACAGGAACCGGGAGGCACCTCACCCTCTCGATCCTGTGAAGCGTGCATCCTACAGCTCCTGGTTGTCACTTTTTTCCAGAGTGCCACCCCCGTGTGGGCCTGTGTGGGCTGTGGTGTCCCCTCCCAGGCTGTGAATATCTGTGATTACTGAAGTGCCATCCATCTCATCTGTCCAGTGTTAGGTGTTCTGTGTTTGGCCATCCCCATAACCCTAAGATGGGACTCCCACCCTCCCCAGTGGGGTGAAGCGGAGGTGGTTAAAATACCAGTAACACGTGGGGAGGCCAGGGAGATTTCTGTGGTGTGGGGCAGTGAGGTGTGGTGACCATAGGCATGTGGCTGTGGGATCCAGTCTCAAGAACGATGTGTCCTTGGAGAGGGAGTATGCCTGATTGACGCCAGGGCCCTGGTTTTCAGCAGAATAACCTGGATGGCCAGGAAGATCCCTCTATGCCAGAGCCACAACTTCGATATATATATACTTGTCCACCTGCCTCCTCTTGTGTCAGCGGGACCCTGCGATCGGTGGGCCACGAGGAGACATGGTGGTGCCATGGCACCCAGGCACGGGGGCCTGGTTTCTCCTCTCGGTTGGGGAGATCAGGGGGAGGATGGGCATAGGGTAGATGTGGGTGGGAAAAGGGGTATGGGTTCTTGGGAGAGGGGCTTTTTGTGGTTTCATCTGTCCCCATCCTGCCAGGGCAGGGTGACCTTTGAAGACGTGGCCGTGTACTTCTCCTGGGAGGAATGGGGTCTCCTTGATGAGGCTCAGAGATGTCTGTACCAGGATGTGATGCTGGAGAACTTGGCACTTATAACCTCCTTGGGTAAGACCCTCCACCCCCACCCCCTGTGCCCTGAGCTAGTCTCTGCCCTTCCCTTTGTCCCCAGGAGCAGTCTGTCTTTACACAGGGACCGTGAGCACTGCTTCCTTCCCCAGTTCGCGGGGTAGGTGCTGTGGTTGGTAAGGCTGAGGTCAGTGCACTGCCCTCCTTCCTTGAGCGGCCCCGACACCAGCTTTCCTGCTGACTTGCAGGGAAGGAATCAGGGTCAGGAGTCTTGCAGTGAACCTAATGGATAGCCCCTTACCTGCCCTCTCCCTGACCGGGTGACTTTGTCTCGATGCAAGATATCTGCATGCTCCACGTCTGCTTCCTTTCTCTCCTGAGGCTTCCTTGTGCCTCCCTGCGCCAGGACTTGCTGTCTGTGACAAAGTTACTACATCCGTGGACCATAGGCTGTTCTCATGAGACCCTCTTCCAGACCTCTCCGGGAACTGTTTAGTTCTCTTTGCCATGGGCTGTCATGTGCTGAGTCGTTCTGGGATACCGATGGCTAGTCATCTGTCCTCTGTTTTCCTTAGCACTTGTATCGTGAAGTTGCCATGCACTTGCTGATTGTGGGAGTGGGGTTGGATTGGAGAGCCCAGGGTGGTTCACAGTAGGTACACCGACCCACACACAACACGACGGCTCAGAGGAAGCCAGGCCCTGCAAAGTGGTACCTGGAGGAAGACGGTGTCCGTGCTGTGTTCAGATCAGACCGGAAGCTGTTCTGTTTGACTGGTATTATGATGCCAGGGGCCACATTTCATTTCTGTCTTCTCTTCCCCTTTCTTGGCACTCTGCCGATTTGCCAACTCTGTTACTTGTCGCTTCTGCTCTTACTTCTGGCCTGGGGTTAACCTCACGTTTCTGGGATCCACATCTCCCTCGTTTTTCTCACCACTCCACCTGCAGTGCTTTGCACATTGGCCGCTGTATAGTACGTCATGAGGTGTGCCCGTGTTCTTTTTCTTTTTTTTTTAAAGATTTTATTTATTTGACAGAGAAAGACAGTGAGAGAAGGAACACAAGCAGGGGGAGTGGGAGAGGGAGAAGCAGGCTTCCCTCTGAGCAGGGAGCCCGATGCGGGGCTCGATCCCAGGACCCTGGGATCATGACCTGAGCCGAAGGCAGACGCTTAACGTCTGGGCCACCCAGGCGGCCCAAGTGTGCCCGTGTTCTTAAAGCAGCCCTGAACACCACCTGCCAGGTTACAGTCCTATTTCCTTGGGTCTTGTCACACCTGTCTGCGCGGGAAAAGGTGTGTCCGTAGGAGATAAGTTCCTTTGGAAAGTTGTTTGCGGAGGAATGAATTGCAGACCATTTCTCTTCTCCGTGTCACACCACGTGCTTGCGTCCTTCCCCTCATGAGGCCTCTCCCATTCTGTGCTCCTTGTAGCCTGCTACTGCTAAGCAGCCCCATCCTCCACCTGAGCCATCTCCCTGGTCCTGCAAACACTCCCAAGCACTGGTTCCTGGGGTTCTTAGACACACATCTGTAGCGCATAGAGTAGCTGCCTCCTCCCACCAGAGGCAGCATGCACTTCACCAGCGTTTCTTGCTTTCAGGTTGTAGGCATGGTGCGGAGGATGAGGAGGCACCTGAGCGGAAGGTTTCCGTACAAGGCGTGTCCCAGGTCAGGACTTTCAAGGCAGTTGTGTCTCCCCAGAAGGCCCATTCTCGTGAGGTGTGTGGCCAGGACTTGAGAGACATTTTGCTCTCCACCGAGCACCAGGCAACACTTTGTGGACAGAATCTCTACAAGATTGAGGCATGTGAGAAACAGTTGTGTTTTGAAGCAAACCTTCAGCACCAGAAGGAGCACATTGGAGAGAAATGCTTCAGAGGCAACATGGCCAGAGCTTCTTTTGTGAAGGACTACAAATTGTGTGTGTCAGGGAAACCCTTTTCCTGTGGGGTGGTTGAGAGGGACATCTTGGCCACCTCGAGATTCTTCCAGCAGCAGGCCACACACAGCAGGGAGAAGTCATACAGGACGACGGAGTATGGGGCATCCTCTCGTGGAAGGAAAGCGCAACGCAACTGGGAAGGCGCAAAGGACTTCACTTGCAAACACACACTTGTTCACCACCAGAGAGACCTCGCTAGAGAGAGATGCTTCATGTGCAGTGAATGTGGGAAATCTTTTAGCAAAAGCTACAGCCTCAATGACCACTGGAGAGTGCACACTGGGGAAAAGCCTTATGAGTGTGGGGAATGTGGGAAGTCCTTCAGGCAGAGCTCTAGCCTCATTCAGCACCGGAGAGTTCACACTGGAGCAAGGCCTCACGAGTGTGACGAATGTGGCAAATTGTTTAGTAACAAGTCTAACCTCATTAAACATCGGAGAATTCACACTGGGGAACGGCCGTATGAGTGTAGTGAATGTGGGAAGTCCTTCAGCGAAAGCTCTGCGCTCCTCCAACACCGCAGTGTTCACACTGGAGAAAGGCCTTATGAGTGCAGTGAATGTGGGAAATTCTTTACCTACCACTCCAGTCTCATAAAACACCAGAGAGTTCACTCGGGATCGAGGCCCTATGAGTGCAGTGAATGTGGAAAATCCTTTACTCAAAACTCCAGCCTCATCGAACACCGTAGAGTTCATAGTGGAGAAAGGCCTTACAAGTGCAGCGAATGTGAGAAATCTTTTAGCCAAAGCTCCGCGCTGCTTCAACATCGGAGAGTTCACACTGGAGAAAGGCCTTATGAGTGCAGCGAATGTGGGAAATTCTTTACTTACAGTTCCAGTCTCCTCAAACACCAAAGAGTACATACTGGATCAAGGCCTTATGAGTGCAGTGAATGTGGGAAATCCTTTACTCAAAACTCCAGTCTCATTAAACACAGGAGAATTCACACTGGAGAAAGACCTTACGAGTGCAGCGAATGTGGGAAATCCTTTAGCCACAGTTCTAGTCTCATTAAGCACCGAAAAGTGCACACTGGAGAAAGGGTTTAGGAGGACAGTGACTTTGGGAAACGTTCGCCTCTGTCTTCCATTTCAGTGCCCATTCAAATACTCACACTGAAAACGGCTTTATGAGTGTTGGAACGTGGGATATTCTTTACCTATGAGTCCAAGCTCCTAAACCACCACAGTGTCTCCTTAGATGAAGGCCTGTGAATGTGAAGAATGTGGGAGATGGCTAACCAAAGGCTAGCCTCATTGCTCTCCAGAGAACTCACGGTAGTGAAAGGCCTTACAGATGCAGTGAATATGAGAAAGCCTTCATCTGAAGGACTTTACCTCATAGGACTTCACAAATTTCAAAGGGGAGAACTACCTTAAATGTGCAGGTATTTAATTGATGAATGTGACAACACGGGAGGAGATCCCTTATGAAGGTGCCATCTGCCTGTGTTGAAGCTCATACAGTCAGACATCTACATAAATCCCGGGTATGT
Organism: Callorhinus ursinus; assembly: GCF_003265705.2. Lineage (NCBI taxonomy): Eukaryota > Metazoa > Chordata > Mammalia > Carnivora > Otariidae > Callorhinus > Callorhinus ursinus. The sequence continues at coordinate 29,629 of NW_027397390.1, read as the reverse complement.
GGCAGCTGCATTGCAGTCTTTGAACCTGCCCAGGGGCCGTGCCCCAGTGTCAGGACAATTGCTGGATGACTAATGAATAGCCTGAGCGCTTACTCCTTCCCCGTTTTTCCTCTCTGAGGAGAGGGCATGCATCTCCCCCAGTTTTGTCCTGCAGGACTGTCGGTGATTTGAAAAGGTGGACGACATTTTTCAGGATTGTTACTGTCCTTATGAGACTCTGTGATGGCATTTCCCAGCCTCCAAATCACCAACCCAGGAACATTCTGCCTCCCGTTGCTCTTGCTGTACGACAATAAAGATCTTATTGTTTAAGCCACCATTAATCATAGGGATTCTGTGTGTGTTGAAATTAACTGTGTTTGTGAGCGTGAAGGGGTGAACAGAGTTGTGTGCCTCAGAAGGGACCGTATGATGGCAGAAGATAACTCTCCAGTTTGGGCCTACTTTGCATGGCTGCTCAAAGCCTTTAAGGAAAGACTGTAGGGCTCTGTGGTCCTAATTTATACTTGGATGCCAGGATATTTTGTGGGGTCAGAGTTTCGACCCGAAGAGGGGGCAGTCGTTGGTGGTTGTTTTGACAACCTTCAGTGCTTCTGAGCGGCATAGTCTTGTTCTCTTGTTCACAAGGGACACTGATGGCATGGTGCTCGGTGCTGGTGAAGGAAATCTCTTCCCCAGACCCAGCAGCGGAGCCAGGGGCCTTGATGTCCTGAATTCTGTAGAGTAACATCACTGGTTTTAAGATTCTAAGGGCCAGGGGAATGATTGCTGGTACAGAAACCCTGAATATATTAAGAGAGAGTGCAGGAGACCAGTGAACGAGTTGAATGTGCCTCTTTGAAAAGGGCATGCACAGTGTTTAGGCACTAGGACTGTAAAGATGAGCAGGTAGAGAGATTCTGAGGACCTACACAAGGATGTATCTTGTGCAGCTGAGGGCCTGTCAGAAAACAATCTAAAGGTTTTGTGGATTCCTTGTTCCCTCTGGGCTGTTCTCCAAAGGCCATGGTTTTGCATGGCAGCAAAGCAAGGACGGAAACAGGAGAGAACGCTTAGTGCAGCCAAGAGGCCTTTTTTGTGACTCAGCCGGTAACCTTGTTGAATGAACTCGGAATACCTTCATTGCTCACCTGTTTTTGCAAATGCCTTTTGATGAGGAGAAAGATGGTGGAATCAGTATGGTGGCCAAACTTAATCTTCTGAAGCATAGGGAATCCAGACTTAAATTTTAACCATATTTTTTAAAGTTTCAGTAAGGTACAAATGACATGCAATGTCCATCATTAAATTGTGCAATTTGACGTTTTGACTTTCACATAAACCCATGAAGCCATCAATCATGATAATAAACCTTTTCATCACCCCCACATTTACTTTTTGTCCTTTAATAATCTCTCCTCGGAGCACCCATTGCCTTTCCATTATAGTAGATGAGTTTGCATTTTCTAGAATTTATAGGATTGGAGTCTTAAAAGTGTTTCATCGTCCTTTCCTTGTGTGTCCCCTCATGTGACATTTTTAAAAATTTATCTGTGGTGCTTATATGAGTAGTTCATTGTTTATATCCTCGAGAAGTAGGTCCTATCGATATAGCACGATTTATTTATGTATTCTTCTCTTTATGGATATTTTAACTGTTTCCAGTTTGGCGGGCTGCAAGTAAAACTGCTGCAGAAGGGGCACCTGCTCGCCCCTTGGATTAAGCTTCTGAAATCTTGATTTTAGCTCATGTCATGATCCTAGGGTTGTGAGATCAAGCCCAGGGAGCCCAGCATTGGACTCCGCCCTGGGTGTGGAGCCTGCTCAACATTCTCTCTCTCTCTCTCCCCCATCTTTCCCCCGCAACTGCCCCCCACTGCCCTGCTTGAGCATGCGCACTGATGCTTTCTGGATAAATAAATATAAATGAATGAATGAATGAATTGCAGCCAGCCCAAAAATCACTAAAACCCTTTCTTTAAAAAAAAAAAGCAAAATTTGGATACTGTTCTTCCTGTTGGTAGGGTTCCTTTCTATTGTGTTAACATCTGAGTCATAGTGTAGGTGAAGGTATGACCTCATAAAGCACACCAAATTTTATTGGAAAATGATTATTCGTTTTGTATTCCTACTAGCAGTGTATGAGAGTTCCAATTCTCTGGTATCTTTGCTAATAGTGGGTTTGGTTGGTCATTTAAAAAGTGAATGCTTTTAGTAAATGTGTAGCAGTATCTCACGGTGGTCCTGGCTGCATTTCCCTGATGGTTCTTGATGTTGAGCAAAGCTAGTGTACAAGAAATGTAGGGGGAGGCTGGGGGGGGCGCCTGGGTGGCTCAGTCGTTAAGCGTCTGCCTTCGGCCCAGGTCATGATCCCAGGGTCCTGGGATCGAGCCCCACATCGGGCTCCATGCCTCCCTCTCCCTCTGCTGCTCCCCCTGTTTGTGCTCTCTCTGTGACAAATAAATAAATAAATAAATCTTTAAAAAAAGAAATGTAGGCGGAGGTGGAGCATGAACAAATCAACAAGCCACATCTACACTGTAGCAAATTCTAATAGACAAAAGGCCTGGCAACCTCACCAAGTGAACAATAAAAACCAACAAGTGGTAAGTGGGTTAAAAGACTCATAAGAAGGGCACCTGGCTGGCTCAGTCTGTAGAGCGTGTGACTCTTGATCTCAGGGTCATGAGTTCAAGACCCAATTTGAGCATGGAGCCTACTGAATTAAAAAAAAAAAAAAAAAAGATGACTTGCAAGATTCACCTAATACTTGCCTATGGCTAAATTTCCCATCCTGATTGAAATCAATCTGCGCTAAATAACCAACACAGCTGACGAAACCCAGCACTTAAAATGACTTTTCATAATTTCAAATATTTTTATTGTAAAAAAGTTTTTGGAGTCATATAGGAGCATTTCCATTTTATAAACACATTTTGAATGGGGTAGGTGTGAATGACATTCATGTTTGGGATCATAAATAAACCACTAAGTGCATGGGGGTAGATGAAAGAATTGACCATAAAATGATAAATAATGATAGAATAACAACTTCCTAATAGTCTTTTCCATTTTGGGAATGTATTTGAAAATGCCATTACAAAGGGTAGAATATGTCCTGTTCTGAGTAATTTCCTATAGCAAGAGGATAAATTACAAAGGGTAGAAGGAAACTTTTAATACCATAAGCATGTAAATTACAAAATGTTGGGTTTTAAATATGAGCAGCTTAAGTCAATTATGCCTGAATTAAACTGTTTAAAAAACATTGATAACTTGTAACTTTCTGATCTTTTTATTTTTTTTAATATTTATTTATTTGAGAGAGAGCACGAGCAGGGAGAGGGGCAGAGGGAGAAGCAGGCTCCACGCGGAGCAGGGAGCCCAATGCGGGGCTCTATCCCAGGGCCCTGGGATCACGACCTGAACCAAAGCAGACTCTTAACAGACTGAGCCACCCAGGTGCCCCTTTCTGATATTTTTAAATAGACATTATTATTTTGTGTATGTCCATATTATTCCATTTTATTTGATCTAATAGACAAATCCTGCAAAGATTGAGATAGCCCTTTATAGCTTTAAAGTAGAAAGAAACAATTAGTATTGACTGCAGAAAGTTGGAACGCGAAAATCCCAAGGCCCACTTCCTCCCTTTGCTGAAAATTAAATTAGGGCCCAGGTAGGGAAGTTGCTTGCAGGGCTAGTTAGTGGCAGGATTGGAAGTAAAACCCAGGTTTACTAAGGCACTGCCAATGTGGTCCAATTACATATATATAAATATATATATATATATGATTTAAGGCCTTTGTTTTCTTTTAGGGCAGTTTTAGGTTAATAAGAAAATGAAGAGGATGGTAGCTATCTCCCATATATCCCCTGACTGCACAAATGCAGCGCCTCCTCCATTATCAACATCCCCCACCAGAATGGTACCTTTGTTATAACTGAAAATCATTATCACCCAGAGTACATTGTACATATTAGGTGTACACATTCTGAGTCTGAGCAAATTCATAATAATATAATCACAGTATCACATAGATACTGTTTCACTGCCCTAAAAGTCCTCTGATTCCATTCCATCATCACTCATTACTGGGGAGCCACTGATCCTTTTACTCTCTCCATATCTTTGCTTTTTCTGGAATCATACAGTATGACGCCTCTTTAGATTGGCTATTTTCACTGAGTAATATGCACTTAAGATTCTTTCATGGCTTGATCATTTCTTTTTAGAACTGAACAATATTCCATTGTCTGCATGTATCACTGTTTATCCATTCACCCACTAAGGAGACATCTTGGTTGCTTTCAAGTTTTGGCAATTATGAATAAAGCTGCTAGAAACAATTGCGTGTAGATTTTTGCATGGCCCCAAGTTTTCAACTTTTTTGGTAAATACGAAGGAACACAATTGCCAGGTAGGGTAAGAGTAGGTTTAGTTCTGTAAGAAACTGCCAAAGTGTCTTCCAAAGTGGCTGTACTGTTCTCACCAGAAAGGAATGAAAGTTGGTGTTGTCCCCACATCCTCACCAGCCTGTGCTGTTTTCAGTGTTCGAGTTTGGCCATTCTAATAGGTGGATGGTGGCATCTCGGTGAGGATTTTCACATCTATGTTCATGAGAGATAGGGTCTAAAGTTTTCTTTACTTGTCATTGCTTTGTTTGGTTTGGGTGTTAGGGTAGTGCTAGGTTCTTAGGAGTTGGGGCTTATGCTCTGCCTCTACCCTCTGAATCCACCTGAGGGTGCTACGTTCTGTTTTGGAGGGTTATTATTTATTCAATTTCTTTTGTTGCTTGCTTTCTTCTATTATTCCTATAATTTGTAATTGACAGCTTTTGTGGTTGTTCCATAGTTGTGGAGTCTGCTTTTTTCAGGCCTTTCCATTTATTTTTTCCTAGTTTCCCAGGTTTTTCTTTTTCCTTTAAAGATTTTATTTATTTCTTCATGGGGGGGGGGGCCCGAGGAAGAAGCAGGCCCCCTGCTGAGCAGGGAGCCTGACGAGGGACCTGATCCCACAACCCTGGGATCATGACCTGAGCCGAAGGCAGACACTTAAGCAACTGAGCTACCCAGGCGCCCTGCCCAGATTTTTCTGAGAGAACTTCAAGTCAGATTCTTTTCTTAGCTATGTGCAGTCTGCTGATAAGCCCACCAAAGCATTCTTCATTTCTGTTACAGTTTTTGATCTCCAACATTTGTTTGTTTTAGAATTTCCTTCTCAGTGTACAATGCCTATTCTTTTTTTTTTAAGATTTTATTTATTTATTTATTTGAGAAAGCGAGAAAGAGAGAGAGAGAGAGAGAAAGCACATGAGAGGGGGAGGGTCAGAGGGAGAAGCAGACTCCCCGCTGAGCAGGGAGCCCAATGCAGGACTCGATCCCAGGACTCCAGGATCATGACCTGAGCCGAAGGCAGCCGCCGAACCAACTGAGCCACCCAGGTGCCCTACAATGCCTATTCTTGCATGCTGTCTACTTTATCCAGTACAGCCCTTAGCATCTTAATCACATTTCTTTTAAATTCCTAGTCTCATAATTCCACCTCCCTGCATTGTCTGAGTCTGGTTTGAAGACTTGCTCGGTCTCTGCAAACCTTTTACATTTATTATGCCTTGTGATTTTGTCTTAAGGTCTTTGGGTACTTAGTGACTGGAACTGGTATAGATTTGCGTGGTGTTAAGTGTGGGGAGAAGGGGACTGTTATATATCCATGACTAGGTATCTGTGTTGTTTGGTTTTATGACTGGAACAGTACTATGATTTCTTTTGCATTGTAATTTCCTCTTTAACCTTTGAGTTCTTTTTTTTTTTAAGATTTATTTATTTATTTTGAGAGAGTGAGAATGAGAGAGAGAGAGAGTACATGACAGGGGGGAGGGTCAGAGGGAGAAGCAGACTCCCTGCTGAGCACGGAGCCCGATGTGGGACTCGATCCCGGGACTCCAGGATCATGACCTGAGCCGAAGGCAGTCGCTTAACCAACTGAACCACCCAGGCACCCAACCTTTGAGTTCTTTAGGGGTGAATTTTTAAAGTTTGTAAGCTTAAGAAGTTTTGCTTGTAGTTTAAAGTTTTATTTTTTTTTAAAGATTTTATTTATTTATTTGACAGAGAGATAGAGAGTACAAGTAGGCAGAGAGGCAGGCAGAGGGAGAGGGAGAAGCAGGCTCTCTGCTGAGCAGGGACCCCGATGTGGGGCTCGATCCCAGGACCCTGGGATCATGACCCAAGCCGAAGGCAGACGCTCAACCAACTGAGCCACCCAGGCACCCCAAAGTTTTATTTTCTTTAATCAAAAAAAAAAATGTATTGACATATAGGTCTCAAGTCTTTCAGTGAGTTTGTGCTTCTGGACTGTGAACTTCACACAAGCCTTGTCAGTGTCCCCTGCACCTTGGTTGAGATAGATAAGAGTGGCTCAGAGCTGGCTGTTCCCCTTCCTTCTGTTCACCTGTAACTGAGCAAGTTAGGCTCTGCTTCAATAGCGTGCATATTGGTTTGATATGATTTAGATCCATTTGTTGATGACAAAGATGAATCTGTTTTTAGAAGTGTTTTGACATCATCTCATCTGTTTTCATCAATAAGAACTCTGTAGCTCAGCTGCTGAGAGGTGCTGCTGGAACTTATCAGCAAAAACATATGAAGAAGCAAGTATGGTAAAGGGGCATTTAGACCAAAGCTACTGAGAGCTGGTGAGGACCATCCAATCCAAGAGTGTTGGGTCTGGGCAAGCAACCCTTTGCTTATCTAAATAGCTCTCCAAACACCTTAGGGCATTAACTCCTGCCGTTGTAAAGGCAACTCTTCTACCAGCAGTGGGGAATCCTGCACTGGCCCAGAAGGAGATCCTCTTGCACATTGAGACTGGCATCATCATACCCTAGGAACTTGTTCTGGCAACAGGAGACTTTTTCTTTTGGGCTGGCAGTTGGACATCAGCTATGGGTTGGCTAAACGGTCTCTGCAGAGTACCAACTCAAAAAAAGTTTTGCCTTAACTAAATTTAGACTTCATTCGTTTCATCTTCTTATGCCTGCTACAATAGTATGATTAATCTATCATTGATTTGGATGTTATTTTCTTTATTGGCTTATTAAGAAATTATCTTGTATGCTATTAGCTTGTGAAATTCCCACTATGAACTTATGTGAAATAAATTGCTGGCAAAGAGAAACTCAGTTTCTGAGCATTAATTTGCCCAAAATCAAAACAAATAATGTTTGCTGCAGGGAGACTTTCTAGAGAACAGTGCTTTGGGGTATTTGAAAATGGTTTCTTTTGGAGAGTCTGGCTGGCTCAGTCAGTAGAGCATGAGGCTCTTAATCTCAGGGTTGTGAGTTCAAGCCCCATGTGGGACAGAGACCTTACTTAAAATAAAATAAAATAAAAAACAGATAACATTTAAAAAAGAAGAAGAAGGTTTCTTTTCCCCTCTGGAAGCATAACAGATTTTTCTCCTGTCACAGGATGTCACAGAATATCACGGGATATTCACTGTGAGAACCAGGTAGACCTCTAGGAGATAAAACTCCACAAATGTGTGGGAGCTCTCCATAGGACTGGGTTCCCCTGGAGTTTTTATCTCTCAAATTTGTCCCCACTGAGACTTCAGCAATTTGTGACATACACTTCAGTTTCCGTACTCCGGCACTGGCTCCCACTGGTTTCCACATGTGTGTTTCTGCTTCAGTACGTTGTGATTCTCTGTATTTGCTGGTGTCAATTAGGGGACAGTGGTTTTCCCTGTGACCACACTTCTTTTTGGAATCTAAGAATTCTTTTTTCAGCTTGTTCAGTTTTTTCCTTGTTGTTAGAATGGAGTGGCGACTTCCAGTTTCTTACATGTTGAACTGACACCAGAAGTACCTTCTTCTCCTTTTTATTTCAGCCTTCTCAAAAAATAAAATTACTGGGGTGCCTGGCTGGCTCAGTCAGTGGAGTGTGTGACTCTTCATCTTGGGGTCATGAGTTTGAGCCCCATATTGGGTGTAGAGATTAAAGATTAAATAAAATTACTGACATAATGACACTGCTATGGGTCTGAATCTTTGAGTTCACCCAAAATTCGTATGTTGAAATCCTAACCCACAAAGGTGATGGTATTAAGAGGTGGGGCCCTTGGGAGGTGCTTAAGTTATAAGGTGGAGCGCTCATGAATGGGATTAATGTCCTCATCATAAAAGAGGTTGCAGAGAGATCACAACCCCTTCCACCATGTTGAGGATGCAACAGATCAGCACCCCAAACATGGCCCTCACCTGAGCACACTGGTCCCCTGATCTCCAGCATGCATTCTCCAGGAATGTGAGAAGCACATTTTTGTTGTGTATAACCTACCCAGTCTGTGGTACTTTGGTATAGCTGCCTGAAGAAACCCAAGGCACATTCTATCACTTCTCCTAGCTATTTGCAAACATATACAAGAAAGGAAAACACTGTGTTAATGAAGCAAGGTCAAGACTCCTCCAGTCTTCCACTATTATTTTTCATAGCCATTCTTGTTTGATCTGTCCTCACATATACTAGTAGGTTATTTAGTCAGACATTATACTTAATGCATAAGAATTTACTGAAGATAAATTTTTGAAATGTAAGGGCTACTTCATAACCCCAATAGCCATCAACCAACATATTTTTAAATATGACAAAATGTCATTATGCTCCATTTTATCAATTTAACTCAAAAATGTTGTTTCTTGGGGTGCCTGGGTGGCTCAGTCGTTAAGCGTCTGCCTTCGGCTCAGGTCATGGTCCCAGGGTCCTGGGATTGAGCCCAGCGTCGGGCTCCCTGCTCAGCGGGAAGCCTGCTTCTCCCTCTCCCACTCCCCCTGTGTGTGTTCCCTCTCTCGCTGTGTCTCTCTCTGTCAAATAAATAAATAAAATCTTTTTAAAAAAATGTTTCTTAAGCCATATGTATTACAATTAGGATCCAGAATGTATCCTGACACCCTACAGTAGCTGTCTCAAATGCCTGTTAACCCACAGGTCTCACTTGCCTTGTGATTATTTGTTGACGTTGCTGAGGCCTTTGTTCATTAGAGATTGCTATGTCCTGGGTGCTGCTTATTGAGTCTCTGACACTGTCCAACTGATCACCCTCACCCATAATCCTGCACACTAGCTAGTGAGGAGATGGGTGATGAGGTTTGTGCCTGCAGGCGTGTGTGGTGGGGACTGTTGGGGACGTAAAACAATCATCCTCTCCACACTCCATCTGCCTCTGTCCACCTGGAGATAGCATCATATCGCACAGGTTAAGGGCTCAGTCCCATAGGATGACTGTCCCCTTCAGATGCCAGTCACAGATCCAGGTGGTCACCTGTGCTTCAGACTGACTGGCTGTAAATCAGAGGTTCTCCCGACCCCTCCTCTCATTTGATTATCTTGCAGGGGTGGCTCACAGAACCCTGGGGAGTATGTTTACAGGCAGATGAAGAAGTACATGGGGTGAGGTGCAGAAGGGTCTCCAGTGCAGGGGCCTCTGTCCTCATGGAACTTTGGTGTACCACCCCCAGGCATGTTTACAGATCTGGAGGCTCCTCAGTTGTCCTTGTTCAGGAGTTTTTATAGAGCTTTAATCTCCAGCTCCAGCCCCTTCCTGGAAGGTAGTGGATGGGGCTGCAAGTTCCAAGCCTCTAACCCCAGTGTTTCTTTTTTTTTTTAATTTTTTAAATATTTTATTTATTTATTTGACAGAGAGAGATAGTGAGAGCAGGAACATAAGCAGGGGGAGTGGGAAAAGGAGAAGCAGGCTTCCCACCGAGCAGGGAGCCTGATGTGGGGCTCGATCCCAGGACCCTGGGATCATGACCTGAGCTGAAGGCAGACACTTAACGACTAAGCCACCCAGGCGCCCCTCTAACCCCAGTGTTTCTGATGACCACTCCCCATCCTGATTCTATTTAGGGCCCTCACCCTAACACACTTCTTTATCATAAATTCAGGTATGCTCAAAAGGGGGCTCCTTATGAATGACACAAGATACTCCTATCACTCAGGAGATGACAGGGGTTGTAGGCGCTTTGTGCCAGAACAGGGCACAGGGGACCAAGACCAAATATATTTCTTCTTATACCACATTATTGAATAAGTATTAAGCCAGACTAAGGGGCGCCTGGGTGGCTCAGTCGTTAAGTGTCTGCCTTCGGCTCAGGTCATGATCCCAGGGTCCTGGGATCGAGCCCCGCATCGGGCTCCCTGCTCCACGGGAAGCCTGCTTCTCCCTCTCCCACTCCCCCTGCTTGTGTTCCCTCTCTCGCTGTGTCTCTCTGTCAAATAAATAAATAAAATCTTAAAAAAAAAAAAAGGCCAGACTGTAATGTGCACCACAAGAAATCAACTAAGAGGGGCGCCTGGGTGACTCAGTCGGTTAAGCATTCAACTCTTGATTTCAGCTCAGGTAATTATCTTAGGATTTGAGATTGATCCTGTGTTGGACTCAGCAGTCAGCATGGAGTCTGCTTGAGATTCTCTACCTTGCCCCTCCCCCAGCTGGAGCTCTCTCTTTCTCTCTCTCAAATAAATAAATAAATAAATAAATAAATAAATAAATAAACTCTTTCCTTAAAAAGAATCAGCTAAGAAATTGCAAAGACATGGGGGAAAAAATCACTGTTACACAGACAGGCGGACAGAACCCATTACATACACGTTTTCAGATAAACAGAACTAGTCCTCAAGTAAAGTCACTTGACAGCATCATTTGTCACACATAGTTTATCCTAACTTTACCTTGTTTGGAGCAATCATGTATGTTAGTTTATTGAGCTTATCCAGAGGTAAAATAAACTTCTTTTATCTGTATGACAGGAAGTAGTATTTTTGAAAACAAGGCACTCACCAAAGTTAGGTTCCTATCCTCCCATAGGAGCCGAAAGATAAACCTGCTATCTCCCTTGATGTCTGCATTTCAAAATGATGGCCCTCAAGATCTTTCCATTTTTTTAAAAGTAGGCTCCACACCCAGCATCGGGCAAAAACTCATGACCTCAAGATCAAGAGTCGCACACTCTACCCACTGAGCCAGCTAGGCACCCAAGATCTTTCATCTTAAAGAAGTCGGCTCCCATTTGCTGATGAAAGACAATCCTGGGTCCTGAATCTGGGGGAAAAAGAAGCCCAACTGGCAAAAGGCCTGTATAGTCTTTAAAGAGATGCTTTAAAGAGATAAGGAAGAGTTTGCAAGTCCTCTAAGCTAAATGCTATGACAAAATGGAGGGGGAGTGTCTCTCCCCATTTTCAACAGGGAGAATTAAGCCTCTTATTTTTAATTTGTATTTCACATACTTGAAGACACAGAGTATCGCTGACATTCTAGCAACTGATGGATCTACCTAAGATACCCTACCTGAATAATCTTTCAGGTAGTCAACTTGGAGTCTAAATTGAATTAGGAAGCCTGTTCGTAACAAGTATGGAAAGAAAGCCATTAGTGAACCAGAATTTTCTTTCTTTTTTGCCCTCTGTATAAACAGTATTGCAGGGTCCACTTAGGAACTCTGGCATTAGGTAATTTATGATAAGCCTAACGTTTCCTCAATGAATCCTGCTAAATCCTGTCCCTCATTATCCTATTTGTAGCCCTGCTTTCCTTTCTTTTCCTTACCTTCGTGGTATTCTGAGTTAGCTGAAATTCCTCAGTGTCCCTTGAGTTTGTAACTTTTTGTGGAGGAGACATATTCCTAGAAAATGGGCATTCAACCGATTGTGTTAAAATCTGTGGCATTAGTTACTATCAGTCATGTCTGTAACTCCCAAGGGAATAAGGAGTGTCCTTGGAAGGTCTTGTAATGTGGTGATTTTTATTTATATTTTGGGTGTCTGTGAAGTAAGATGGTCCCAAAGTTCTTTACCCTGAATGGACAATTTTTAGGTAATGGCCCAATAGTTTACAATATATGTAAGTTAGCATCATTTGTTGACCAGAGTATCCAGTCCTAAGACGACTACCTGATATTTGGCCAAGGTTTGGTTTTGTTTTGTTTTTCCCCAGTCCTATTCTTACTCAGGAACATCCTAGCTTAGGGGTAGAAAGCAGCAACATTTCACTGAGCCCCACCATATATGATGGCTGGCAGTGCCTTTCATACATCTACAAACTCCCATTACTTTTTGCTCAGTTAATCCAAAGGTGCTCCCTGGATAGCCAAGGTGTCTGGGAGAGAGGTGACCTTCTCCAACACCGTGGCATCTGGCAAGGGACTGAGGACAGAGAACACCTCCCTCCCCCCGGGGCAGGTGGACACCAGAGAGCTCAGAGAACTCAGGTTTAGCTTCCTCCTATCTTAAGGAGAACTTGGTAGCTGTGCTGAGCTTGTGGAGGCGCTGTTTTCATGACCCAAAGCAATGGGCAGCCAGGTCGGGAGGGTTGCAGGTTTGGGGTCTGTGAGGGGTCTCTTTTTTATCCAGCCATTATTTCCTCTTATTTCCTTGAATCATGCTGAGTTGATACTAGTTTTAGGTTGTTGTGATGAGTCTTGTAGAAAATTAGCATTCCTTTATAGACCATCTGCCCCAGGGGGTATTAGCAGAAGGCTAGTCTCTTCAGACACCTGGTAAGAGAGACTCAGGTTAACTTAGAATCCAGATTGTCAGTTTCTTTGTATCCAACGAGATGACCCCACTCCAGCATTCAGAATCCCCCTTTATGAACCAACACCCTTTCACATGAGAAACATTGTGAGATTGTGTATTCAACAGTCATTGTAACTCAGCAAGTTATAGATTTAATGCTTTGATTTTCAGCAATAGGAATCCTGCAGCTACAGAGTTTCTTTTAGGGCTATCATAGAATCTCTTTCTCATATGGAGACTTCAGCTGAGAGATAATGTTTTTGAGCTTACCATTTTCACTTTGTAAGCAATAATGTAAATTCGAATCCTTCCCAGACCAAACTCCTTGTAGTCACCATCACTGCCTTAATACTCATTGCAGCACCCACTTGGTCCCAGGCATGTACTGCAGTTGCCACTTCATCATAATCGACCCTAGGTAATGGATTCATTATGATGTCTATGCATACCATGGGTCATAAGCATCCCATTTCCTCTTGGCTAGGTGTTCAGCACTTCGTTCAAGCCCAAGGGCTTGGTCAAATCAATTCCCAAATCCCATCCATAGGGGTTTATCTACTAGGGCTACTGCCAGAACTAATCCATTATTAGTTAGGAATCAATCAGGAGAAAGAACCTCCACATTAAATTGAATTGGGAAAATTTAATAAAAGGATGTCTTAACTAAGACATTGGAGTATTGAAGAATTGCTAGTAAAAGTAAAGATGACCCTACGGGCGCCTGGGTGGCTCAGTTGGTTAAGCATTGCCTTCGGCTCAGGTCATGATCCTGGAGTCCCGGGATCGAGTCCCCCATCGGGCTCCCTGCTCAGCAGGGAGTCTGCTTCTCCCTCTGACCCTCTTCCCTCTCATGCTTTCTATCTCTCATTCTCTCTCTCTCTCAAATAAATAAATAAAATCTTTAAAAAAAAAGTAAAGATGACCCTAAAAACATTGGAATAACTCAAAAGATGCTTATTAAAAATTGTAACATGGGGGGGCACCTGGGTGGCTCAGTCGTTAAGCGTCTGCCTTCGGCTCAGGTCATGATCTGCGGGAAGCCTGCTTCTCCCTCTCCCACTCCCCTTGCTTGTGTTCCCTCTCTCACTGTGTCCCTCTCTGTCAAATAAAGAAAATCTTTAAAAAATAAAAATAAATAAATAAATAAATAAATAATAAAAATAAATAAAAAATAAAAATTGTAACACAGGGGCGCTTGGGCGGCTCAGTCGTTAAGCGTCTGCCTTCGGCTCAGGTCATGATCCGTGGGAAGCCTGCTTCTCCCTCTCCCACTCCCCCTGCTTGTGTTCCCTCTCTCGCTGTGTCTCTCTCTGTCAAATAAATAAATAAAATCTTTAAAAAAAAATGTAACACAGAATGGTAGAAACAAATTTGTGAACATCTAACTGAAGGACTATATATAAAAGAAATCATAGGGCATCTGCCTGGCTCAGATGGTTAAGCATCTGCCTTTGGCTCAGGTCATGATCTCAGGTCCTGGGATTGAGCCCCACGTTGGACTCCCAGCTCAGTGGGAAGTCTGCTTCTCCCTCTCTGTCTGCCTCTCCCCCTGCTTGTGCTGTCTCTCAAATGAATAAATACAAAATCTTTTTAAAAAATCATAGAAATCAATGAGAAAAATACAAAAAATAATACAGACAACATATTTGAGCAAAACCTACATTAAAGAACATTTTTAATGGTCATTAGGCCTAGAAAAGTTATAGAACACTAGTCATTATGAAATTATAAGTTAAAACTACAATGAGAAAGTCTACAAATCCACTAGGATGAAATTGATTAAAAAGAATCACAATGCCAAGATTAGACTCAGCTTGGGGACGCCTGGGTGGCTCAGTCAGTTAAGCAGCTGCCTTGGGCTCAGATCATGATCTCAGGGTCTTGGGATTGAGTCCCACATGGGGCTCTCTGCTCAGTGGGGAGCCTTCTTCTCCCTCTGCCTGCTTCTCCCCCTGCTCTCTCTCTCTCTGACAAATAAATAAATAAATAAATCTTTAAAAAAAAGATTGGACTCGTGCTCACTTTGGCAGCACATATACTAAAATTGGAACGATACAGAGAAGATTAGCATGGTCCCTGCGCAAGGATGGCACGCAAATTCGTGAAGCTTTCCCTATTTTTGAAAAAGAAAGAAACATTGGTGTTATGGAATGAATATTTGTGTTCCCTCAAATATTTTTATGGCTTTATTGAAATACAATTGACATATAAAATTAAAAGATACTTAAAATGTAAAAAAAAAAAAAGATTGGACTCAGCCTAACTCTCTCTCTCTCTCTTTTTTTTAGTAAACTCTAGGTCCAACATGGGGCTCAAACTCACAAACCAAAATCAAGAGCCACATGCTTTACTGAGTCATCCAGGAGCTCCAGCTTAACTCTTGTTTCTTCTCAGACTTAAGTGTGTCCTGTTAAAAATTATCTGATGTCTTACCTTTTTCACCCTCCACTGATATTTCTCCAGAGCTATTTCTACCACTATCTTTGAATAATTACATAATCATTATTAATAGCTCTCTGAATTTTGCATTTCACAATTTTTTTTCAGATATATCATCAATTCCTCATGCACAACAGTCCCAGCAATCACTTGAAGAAACAGTAATCCCTCCTCAGCAAGGAGATGAGACAATGGTGTTTAGATGACTCTTTTGTACATGCACTCTGCCTCAGAATGCTGTAGCCACTATCACAAAACAAAACAATGTAATAAGTTGTTCTCCATTTGACATAGATGTCAGATTTCTAAAGGATTTGAATAATCTTAAAATATGAAGAAATATTAAATGAATAAATAGTGTTGCTTTGTGATTTGGACATGATCACTGAATATACAGGCAGGAAAGAGGTCTCTTTGGGAACCAGATGCAGAGATAACTGCTTGTCCTCTTACTTCAGGGCGGCCTGAACATCACTGTTTCTTCCAAGTCATGGCCCTGAGAGACAGAGTTACAAAATCGACTAGCTTCTGACTACTTGCATTTGAAGAGCGAGAACGTGTTTATTACATTCTAGTTAAGAGTGGATGCATTTTGAGTCTGAAAGAGACTGTGTCTGGGGCGCCTAGGTGGCTCAGTCGTTAGGCGTCTGCCTTCGGCTCAGGTCATGATCCCAGGGTCCTGGGATCAAGCCCCACATCGGGCTCCCTGCTCCGCGGGAAGCCTGCTTCTCCCTCTCCCACTCCCCCTGCTTGTGTTCCCTCTCTCGCTGTGTCCCTCTCTGTCGAATAAATAAATAAAATCCTAAAAAAAAAATTAAGGAGACTGTGTCCATTTAAATTTGTAGCATTTGAGAACAATTGAAATAAGTATTTTTGGCTTAAGGGACAATTTTGAGCTTCATGGCATCTGAAATGTCTCTAACAAGGATCAGCTGCAGACAACAGTCTGCAGAAGGGGTAAACAGCTTCCTTTCCCTGAGGCTAGATTACTCTTATTTCTCAGACACTCGTGGCTCCACGAAACCTTGACTCACGGAGGTCAAGGACTCGGACTCTAACCGTCCGTGCGGCTGAGGAAACTACATTACCCAGATGGCAATGTGCCTAACGGTGGCGGCGTTGACCCAATGAAAGCCCAGGACAGGAGCATTTCCATGCGGACGCACCAGGTCGGGGCGGGACTTCCGGCGTCCTCCTCGTGGCGGTCATTTTGGCTTTTCTGGAGCCTGTTCACGCTGAGGTTTCGGAGCCCCCGGTTGCCGGCAGAAGCGTTCTCCCCCCTACAAAGAGACGGCTCTAAGGCTTGGAGGCGGCGCAGCCCGGGGTGACCCGCAGCAGGCTGGGATCAAGACCTCCCTGCCCCACAGCCCTGCTCCGCCCCCAGAGTCCGATGGCGGCGGCCGCGCCCAGGGAGCCGCCGCAGGTAAGCGCTCGTCCCCCGGGCCCTCCCCGCCGTCCCCCCACCCAGACCCCGGAGGCCCGAGCTGCTCGCGGCCCTGCGGCCCAGGCCCCGGCGTCGGACGGGGCGGTGGGCGGGGGCCCCGTGGGCGAGCGCCGGCGTGCCGGCGTGAGGAGCGGGCTCCGGGTTGGGACAAGCTCGTGCAAAGACTTAGAGGCGCGACTGAGCCGGGAGCGCTGGGGAAGCCCAGGGTCTTGTGTCTACGGGCAACGGAGTGTGAGGCGAAGTTGTGCCTCGGGAGTTTTGCCTCCATTCTCAGAACGGTGGGAGCCAGGGAGACTTGGGAGCGAAAGAGGGGCAGTGTCTGAAATCGGGTTCTCACACGTTTCCTGGAGCTGCTCGCAGGATGAACGGACGGGAAGAGGGGTGATAATAGGCACAGGGAAGTTGAGTTCTGTAAAGATCACCTAACTAGCGAGAGGACGGAAGCCCAGAAGTAACGCAGCCCGCTGTCGGCCACCGGATCCTGGGCTGGGCTGGGCGCTTAGCCCCTGAGATGTGGAAGCGGTCCCAGGCGTCGGTAACAGAACATGCCAAGGCTTGAGGGCTCAGGGGCCTGCAGGTGTCCTTTCTTTCTCGTGGGAACTGGGAGGAATGGGGCAGGAGTCAGGTCCGGACACCCTGGTGATGGCTGTTATGGGAGGTTTGGAGGAGTAAAGGCAGTTGGTCTGACCGAGCTCTTACCGGGCTCTCTGGGGCTGCAGCATGGAGAAGAGTACAAGTGTGAAGTTGGTAGGAAGAGAAGAGAGGAGGCTACTGCAATAGTCTGGGTGAGTGTGATGGTAGCCGGAGCAGGGTGGTGGCCATGGAGAAGTGGCTGGATTCTGCACTAGTGTTTTAGGTGTGGCTTCCAGGGTTTTCTCATTTTGAGGTAGAGAGAGGTGGGCGTCAGGGATGACTTGAAGGTTTGGCTTTAGCAATTGGGAGGATGGAAGCTCCATCAGTTGAGATGGGGAAGTTCATAGTAAGAGTAATTTTCATTGGAGATATCGGAAGATTTCTTTTTGGCCCATTAAGGGTAGGAGATGTTTCAGAGAACAGTTTGTGGGCCTCTGGAACTCTGAGGAGTTCAGGATGTAGACTTCTCCAAAAGGTAGTGGAGAGTGTTTGGACCAGGGCGGAGCTATGGATCACTTAATATGGGGAATCCTGGCCAGGAAGAAGAGGGTGGGTCTGAGGACTAGGTTTCCTGCTTGGCTCCCTGGTTGTGGGTTGTGGCTGTCCCAACACAGATCAGGGAGAGAAGTGATCATAGAGAAGGTAGGGGAGAATGTATGGTTTGGTATGTGGCCAGGGGCTCCAGGGGACATGTGGACATGAGATGGATGTGGGGGCACAGGAGTACTTCAAACAAGATGACGCTGAGGTGGGGGCTGGTGCTTATTCTCTGTTCTACAGACTCACCAGGATTTCATTGTATTCCATGGTGGGGCCTAAGTGTTCAGGTTAGGCTGGTGGATTAGCTTCGGGGCACAAGTGGTCATTTATGAGACTAATTGGGGGTAGGGTATAAGGCCATACAGGGCCACTGGAGCTGAGTTTTGAATGCGGGTTAGATGGAGAGAGGACAGCTGTGACTGGAGAGGGGACGTCAAATGCATGTGGCACACAGGTGGAGGAGAGCCATGTGTATCTGAAATCTGGTATTTCAGAATATAAATATTCTTGGTAGTGAGGTTGAAGCAAGGAACAGGGAGGGAGGTCTTCATAGTAGCACCAAAGGCTGCCTCTTTTAGTGGAAACCATCAGTCTGGAGTAGTATTTGATCCTGTTTGAAACTGCCAGGCGTTTTCTGGGCCACATATGCCGAGTAACATGTAGAAAGGCCAAGGAGATGACTGTGGTGTAGGGTAGGAGGGGGCTGTAGCTGTGGGAGTGCAGTTGTGAGAGGTGTGGCAGAAAGAGTGAGTGTGAAAGCGTGACCACAGGACACTAAAATTGGGGTCATAAGGATGAAGGATAATGCCACATTTTTTTGCATCTTGGAGGGATGATCTGGGGACTTTGGTGGTATTGCCTGATAAGACCAGAGTCAGTTCATGCACACCCTCCCTATAGCTAGCTTCTCTCTCTAACCTGTGTGTGTGACACTGACTACACTGATAAGAGGCATCGTGACTACCATGCCAGGTCCATCATTCAGATATCCTCTATCTGCCCATCTGCTTGTTGTTGTTGTGGGAAGACACAGTATCAGTAGGAATATGAGGAGAGAGTGGCTCCAAGGACACCCAGGCCTGGTATCTCCTCTGAGTTGTGGAGTAGACTGAGCTGAGGATGGATGTGGAGGGTGGGGGTTATAATGAACTTGGACTCCTAGGAGAGATGTTGATCATAGAATGAACTGTCCACATTATGACAGGGTATGAATTTTGAGGACGTGGCCATTGACTTCTCCCAGGAGGAATGGGGGCTCCTTGATGAAACTCAGAGACTCCTGTACTGCGATGTGATGCTGGAGAACTTTGCACTTGTAGCATCGCTGGGTAAGATTGTCACATTGCTCCTTGTGTCCTGAGGTGACGTCCTGCCTTTCCTTTTTTCCCCAGAGTTCACTCTTTCTTTCCCACAACTGGACCACAGGCTCTCCTAATTTCCACCACTTTCTTGTTATGTGTGCTGTGGGTGCCAGTGCTGAGCTGTGTATAGTGCCCCGAGCAGTGGACTGCCCAAGCATCCCTGACACCTGTTAGCTCAAAAAGTACACGGGAGGGTCTGGGAGTGAGGAGTCTTGAAGTTAACTTAATGGATCCCACCTTGCCTTCTCCCTGGCAGGGTGACTGTGTCCAGATCCCTGGCTTCTAGTTTTGCCCCCTTCCTCTAGCTGACAGTTCTTTGTGACTGCCTGTGCCAGGTCATGGTCATTATTCACATGGACAGTGGGCTGTTCTTGTAAGACCCTCCTTTGATTGTATTTTACATTTTCTTTCCTGAATACTACTGCATGACAAGTTGCATGGGGCCAGCGGTGGCCACTCACTGCGTCTTTCATTAAGACTTGCGTCATTCAAGTTCTGAGGGGTCACACAGTGGAGAGTGCAGGGAAAACACTGGTTTTACAGGGTGGAAATGGCAAGATGGTCTCAGAGGAGGTCTGGCCCTTGTGAGCGGCAACTGGGGGAGGGCATGGCATCAGGGCCTTGTTCAGATCATACCAGGAACTTGCCATGGGTTCGGTAGTGTTTTGGTGCAGGTACCACCAGCCATGTATTGTTTCTACCTTTTCTTTTGCATACTTAACAGTTTGCTAATTTTCATTTCGTCTGAGACTTCTGGCTCCTTCCACTTTGGTGGCCTTCCCGGGCCACCAGTTCCTCTGCACTGCTCCCTTCACAATATCCTCCAACATTGACCTGCAAATGGTGTCATGAGGTGTGCACATATCCTTACACAGTCCTTGAACCAGCTACTCAGGTCCAGTTGAATTTTACTGGGACAGGCCACGACCAGCCTCCCGCACAGCATGCCTGTGTTGCCAGCAGATGAGGTCCTACTGAAGGAGGAGTGAGGAGGCAGGGACCTCGCCTCCATGTGGTGCACCCTATGCTTGTGTATTGTCTATTGAGGTCTCTCCTATTCTGGTCTCTTCGGAGGCCCAATACCACCAAGCAGCCCCTACCTCAACCTGCCCCTACCTGCTGTGTTCTCAGAACAATCATGGATGCAACTTGTTGTGTCAGACACATTTGAAATGGGGCTTCCCCCTCCCACCGAAGTCAATATGCATTTCTTCAGCATTTCTGCTTTCAGGCTTTAGGCATGGGATGGAAGATGAGGAGGCCCCTTCTGAGCAGACTATGTCTGTAGGAGAGTCCCAGCTCAGGGCTTTTCAGGCAGGTCTCTCCACACAGAAGATCCACCCCTGTGAGATGTATCCCAGCCTTGAAAGATATTTTGCACCATGCTGAGCACCAAACAATATACCCTTGGCAGAAACCATACTTGGGTGCCACATGTGTGAGATGCTTCTCTTTCCATGCAGACCTTCACCAGCAACAGAGGCATGGCAATCGGGAGAAGCCCTGGAAAAGAGATGTGGACAGGGCCTCGTGTGTGACAAGCTGCAACTTCTGTGTGTCAGGGCAGCCTTTCACATGTAGGAAGGTTGGAGAGGACTTCCCAGCGACCTCGGGACATCTTCAACTCCAGACCAGTCCCAACAGTGAGGAGCCACACCGTGGCAACCAGAGTGGAGAGGCCCTTCACAGCGGAAAAAGTCAGTACAACGGGGGTGAATGTGAAAAAGTTGCCAGCCACAACCATGCACTTGATCAACATCAGAATGTTTGCTCTGGAGAAGGGCTTTATGAGTGTAGCAAATGTGGGAAAGCCTTCAGCTCAAACTACAGCCTTGTGCAGCACCAACAGATTCACAGTGGACAAAGGCCATATGAGTGTGGTGAATGTGGGAAATTCTTGAGCCAAATCTCTGGCCTTATTAAAGACTGGAGAATTCACAGTGATAAAGAGCCTTATAGATGCAGAAATTGTGGACAGTTTCTTACCCATAACTTCAGTTTCATAGAACACTGGAGAATTCACACTAGAGAAAGAACTTACGAATGCAGTGAATGTGGAAAAGTCTTTATCCACAGATCTAAACTCATTCACCATCAGAGACTACACACTAGAGGAATGCATTATGGGTGTGGTGAATGTGGGAAATCGTTCAGCTACAAATCCAACCTCATCGAACACCGTAGAGTTCACACTAGAGAAAAGCCTTATGAGTGTAATGAATGTGGGAAATTCTTTAGACAAAGCTCTAGCCTTTTCCGACACCAGAGAGTTCACACTGGAGAAAGGCCATATAATTGCAGCGAATGTGGGAAATCCTTTAGACAAATTTTTAACCTCATTCGTCATGGGAGAATTCACACTGGAGAAGTGCCTTACAAGTGTAGTGAATGTGGGAAATCTTTTAGCTGCAAATCTGAACTCATTCAACACCAGAGAATTCACAGTGGAGAAAGGCCTTATGAGTGCAGTGAATGTGGGAAGTTCTTTAGACAGTTCTCTAACCTCATTCGACACCGGAGTGTTCATACTGGAGAAAGGCCTTATGAGTGCAGTGTTTGTGGGAAGTCCTTTAGCCGTAAATTTATCCTTATTCAACATGAGAGAGTTCACACTGGAGAAAGACCTTATGAATGCAGTGAATGTGGAAAATCCTTTACCCGAAAATCTGACCTCATTCAACACCAGAGGATTCATACTGGCACAAGACCTTATGAGTGCAGCGAATGTGAGAAATCTTTTAGGCAACGCTCTGGTCTTATTCAACACCGGAGAGTTCATTCTGGAGAAAAGCCGTATGAGTGTGGGGAGTGTGGGAAATCCTTTAGCCAAAGTGCTAGCCTTATTCAACACCAGAGAGTTCACACTGGAGAAAGGCCTTATGAATGCAGTGAATGTGGGAAAACCTTTAGCCAAAGTTCTAGCCTCATTCAACACCAGAGAGGTCACACTGGTGAAAGGCCTTATGAGTGCAATGAATGTGGGAAGCCCTTTACCCACAAATCTGACCTCATTCAACACCAGAGAGTTCACACTGGGGAAAGACCTTATGAATGCAGCGAATGTGGGAAATCTTTTAGCCGCAAATCTAACCTCCTTAGACACAGGAGAGTACACACTGGAGAAAACCCTTAAATGTGAGGAATGTTAAAATTCTGTGTATTATTGATGAGTAGCTTTCTATTCTGTCGATAATGACTTTATCCGTGCATCTGTTCTGGACCCACAGATTATTTCCAGGTTTGGGGTATTTACAAATAAAGCTGCTATGAATATTTACATTCACTTCTTTATGTGGATATATGTTTTATTTCTCTTGTTGTAATAACCGAAACTGTTAGAGTGGAAGTGAATCTTTCACATTTTAAGAAATGGGAAACTAAAACTAATGATGTAATATATGGTGATTAACATAACAATTAAAAAAAGATTATTTATTGAAAAAAAAAAAGAAATGGGAAACTGTGATCTATAATGGTTATTCTCTCTTGGCTTCCCACCATCAGCACATGAAAAGTCAAGTTCCGTGACATCCTTGAAATAAGTGTAGTGGTAATAAACTGTGGTTTTAATTCCATTTCCCTAAGTGTTCATAATGTTGAGCATTTGTCATTTATTTGCTGTGTTTATCTTCTTTGATAAAATGTATGCTCATAATCTTTGCCTATTTTCTTTTTATGTACTTAAGTATTATATGGAAAAATTGAGTACTAGAAGATTTTTCTCCCTCAAATTTTTGTCCTCACAATTGAAAGCCCACATGCACCAGACTTACGCATTTAATCTGCATTAACATTTTCTTTGCTGTCTTAACTCAATAACACATTAAATCAAGCCTAGGTTTTAGTTTTTGGCAATCCCTGTTGATCTCATGGTAAATGTCAAATTGCTAAGGTGATGTCACTGAACATGGAGGTAGTGAGATATTCCAGTAGCACCTCATTAAATTCTATTCCCAAAGTACTGATACAGTAGCCACAGATAACTTTAAGAACAAAAGTAATAAAACCATAAAATGACCAGCAAGTGGCAAGTTTTAAGTATTTGTGGGTGTTTTTGTTTTGTTTTTGTTCTTGTTCTTATTTTGTTTTTTAAAGATTTATTTGAGAGAGAATGTGCACAAGCCGGGGGGGTCATGGAGGAAGGGCAGGAGGGAAAGTGAGGGGGGAAGCAGACTCCCTGCTAAGTACAGAACCCAACGGGCTCGATCCCACGATCCTGAGATCACGACCTGAACGGAAACCAGGTTTCCATGGAAACGGAACCAGGAAACCATGCTTAACTGACTGAGCCATTCAGGTGCCCCTAAATATTTGTTTTGTAAAAAGAGTTTGACTTAAATATGCTTGACTTAGGGGCGCCTGGGTGGCTCAGTCATTAAGCGTCTGCCTTTGGCTCAGGTCATGATCCCAGGGTCCTGGGATGGAGCCCCACATCGGGCTCCGTGCTCAGCAGGAAGCCTGCTTCTCCCTCTCCCACTCCCCCTGCTTGTGTTCCCTCTCTTCGCTGTGTCTCTCTCTGTCAAATAAGTAAATAATAAATAAAGATACTTGACTTAAACTACACATACTTTAAATACATATTTTGATGTTTTCATACATGCTTGCATCCCAGAAGCTAAGTTCCTCCTGCCCTTTCATCTTTTTCAATATATAAAATTATATGAGATATTCTAGCTTTTGTAATGGCTATTTACATACATATCTGTGAATAAGACTGTTAAGAAGTCCCATTAACCCTATCACAATCTTCCATCATTATCATTTTCATGGTTGTTCTTCAATCCCCATGCGTACTACTGGGTGTCAATGCATAACCTCTTAAGAATTTCCAAAATGTCAGCACTCTAATAACTCTGATAACTTGAATGCACAAAAAATATTTTTAAATATAAATGTTAGTGCTAAATTTTATTGATGGAATTAGCTGCTGAAGGCCGATGGAATGCAATCATGATACCAATTGTATGGCTTTTATTACATGTGTCTTTTGAGTATTCACCTTACCTCTTTTGTTCACTGAAGAATTAGTTAAGGTGTTAATATTTTTATATAGTTTAATGTTTCTTCTGTAATTTGAAATCCTGAGTTGCCCTTGAATAATGCAGATGTCTATTTACAGTACTAACATATGTATCAACTATAGCTCCTGATACTTAACAGAATTAGGCTTCTCTACCTTCCATTTGTCAAATGAAACAATGTTTCAAAGTTACTTCTTCAGAAGTTTACAAATCCCAATTTCTCTGCATTTTAAAAATTTTTTAACTTTTTTTTTTTAAGATTTTATTTATTCACTTGACAGAGAGAGGGAACACAGCAGGGAGAGTGGGAGAGGGAGAAGCAGGCTTCCCGCTGAGCAAGGAGCCTGATGCGGGGCTTGATCCCAGGACCCTGGGATCATGACCTGAGCCAAAGGCAGACACTTAATGACTGAGCCACCCAGGCGCCCTCAAAATTTTTAAACTCAATACGAAGCTGAAATCCCCAAATCAAAAGTCTTCCCTGATCAGTGTATACATATATGAAATCATTACTTTATATTACAGTTTCATTTGCCAATTATACTTTAATACAGGTAAAGGAAAAATAAACGATTGAAATAATGCAGAAACTTTAATCTGAACTAACACTGAGAAACAGCAATGGAAGAGGAGCTTTTCATTCATCATACACAGCAAAAATACAGAATATGTTTATTAATTTATTTTCCTCTGAAGACAATACACTTTGGAGAAACAAAAGATTACTTGTAATGAGTTGCTTTGGAAGATGATCAATAAGTACCTTATCAAGGGTCAGATATTGCTACCAGGGACCATCTGGCACACATTAATCTTACCAGTTTTTTTTTTTTTTAAGATTTTATTTATTTGACAGACATAGAGATATCGAGAGCAGGAACACAAGCAGCAGGAGTGGGAGAGGGAGAAGCAGGCCTCCCACTGAGCAGAGAGCCCGATGTGGGACTCGATCCCAGGACCCTGGAATCATGACCTGAGCCGAAGGCAGACACTTAACGACTGAGCCACCCAGGCGCCCCTTACCAGTTCTTTTAACTATAATCCAGCCCTTTTGGCTTTAATTTGCAGGATAGCCACTGTTTTTTCATAGTTATTTTCAGGACTATCAGAGAAAGTGGGCAGTCTATCTTGATGGATTGAAATATTTCCAGTGTTCTAATACATTAGCCTTCTGGATTTCCTGCTAACTCAGCTTCACCAGTCAATATATTTACTAAAGTTATACTGGTTGCTACTGAAATCCCACTCACAAAAAGGTAGAATTTCAGGGGCGCCTGGGTGGCTCAGTCATTAAGCGTCTGCCTTCGGCTCGGGTCATGATCCCAGGGTCCTGGGGTCGAGCCCCGCATTGGGCTCCCTGCTCGGGGGGAAGCCTGCTTCTCCCTCTCCCACTCCCCCTGCTTGTGTTCCCTCTCTCACTATATCTCTCTCTGTCAAATAAATAAATCTTAAAAAGAAATGTAGAATTTCATTACATTCAAAAAACAAGTATCCTAGAATCCAGAAGGTGTGATGATAAATAGCCTTTTCCCATGGTCTCCACTGTGTCACACAGGAGCTACAGTCTTGACAAAGCCACAGGTGAAGAACACCTGAAGCCCACTGCAATAAACTCATGGTTACTATGGGCAATAAGGAAGCCACTTACTCTTATTTACTGGATAAAGTTTATAAACATTTTGTCCATTAGTATTCTCCATATCCTCTATTTGGCTGATTGAATCTCTTGATTCTGTTTAATATGTTCACTTTTTTTAAAAAAGATTTTATTTATTTGAGAGAGAGAGTACACAAGAGGGGGTAGGGTCAGAGGGAGAAGCAGGCTTCCCACTGAGCAGGGAGCCCAATGCGGGACTTGATCCTGGAACTCCAGGATCATGACCGGAGCTGAAGGCAGTTGCTTAACCAAATGAGCCACCCAGGCACCCAATATGTTCACCTTTTAAAAATCTTTCCTGCATGCCTCATAGCTTTGGCACAAAATTTTTTTAAAAAGCTAAATCTGTGTACTATTGGGTATACACAGTTTGTAAGCCTACATCAATACAAATTATTACAAAATTTAAATTACTATAAATGCCGGAAGGGCAACTAGGTGAATATGATCAAGTATAAGAAGAACTAGTCTGAGGGTGAAGAAAACATTCCTTGGAATATATTTTTTTATGTCTGGAATGAATATTGTGCAGTAGTTTACTAAGTGTAGTACTGGGAAGAGTATTACAAAGAGAAAGTTCCTGTGAAGGGTGGTGCTTATTTAATGATCTAGAAGTAAGGTGATGATTCAGAATCACAGCTTACCAATTTTTTCTTGTAAAACAACTATGAGCCTGATTCTCTTTGGCAGTATAAAGAGTTCATCCCTTGTAAAGCATTAGAAAATTAGTAGTTAGCTTTCTTTTCTGCTATGTTAAGGCACTCCTTTTTTATGTTATACTATCAATAAGCAGACTTGTAGTAAGTTTTATTTTTCATTTCATCTTAAGCCTTAAATTTTCATTAACTTTCAAATCCTTTTCAGATTAGGCCTTTAGACTTATTCCAATAATGTTTTTGCATCTCTTGGTTCAGTCAAAGATGGAGAGATTGATTCCTCTTTTTGTGTGCAGAGGAGAATGAATGATTTAACAAATTTTTCTTTTTCTTTTTTGTCTTTATTTATTTGAGAGAGAGTGAGAGAGAGAGAGTGAGCACAAGCAGGGGGAGCAGCAGGCAGAGAGAGAGGGAGAAGCAGGCTCTCTGCTAAGCAGGGAGCCCAGTGCAGGGCTCGATCCCAGGACCCCGAGATCATGACCTGAGCCAAAGGCAGATGCTTAACCAACTGAACCACCGAGGCGCCCCAAATTTTTCTTTTCCAATGTGGGATTTGACAAGTCTTTTGGAAGTTCCACAGATTTTAACAAAACCAAGTTGAGTGTCCATTTTCCAGATATGTATCTCCTGCACAAAGGTATGTACTCAAGTGACACTTGAGAATTGTAGCCAGCTCAGAATTCTGCAGATGGAAGGAAAGCTAAGGAAAGGACATCTACAAATGATAAAGAGAGACAGAGTTGAAAAGGAAGTACTGGGGAGGAAGTTTTAAGCTTATAAAGTACCTAATGCCAGAGTTCCTACGTGGACCCTGCAAATACTGTTTATACAAAGGACAAAAAATTCTGGTTAACCGGTGGCCCTCTTTCCATACTTGTTACAAACAGGCTTCCTAATGCAAATTAGACTCTTAAGTTGCCTACCTGAAAGATTATTTAGGTAGGGTATTTTCTTAGGTAGATCCATCAGTCAGCTATACTCTGTGTTTTCAGTTATGTGAAATAAAGGTTAGAAATAAGAGGCGGGGTGCCTGGGTGGCTCAGTTGGTTAAGCGACTGCCTTCGGCTCGGGTCATGATCCTGGAGTCCCGGGATCGAGTCCCGCATCGGGCTCCCTGCTCAGCAGGGAGTCTGCTTCTCCCTCTGACCCCCTTCCCTCTCGTGCTCTCTCTCTATCTCATTCTCTCTCTCAAATAAATAAATAAAATCTTTAAAAAAAAAAAAATAAGAGGCTTAGGGCGCCTGGGTAGCTAAGATGGTTAAGCGTCTGCCTTCGGCTCAGGTCATGATCCCAGGGTCCTGAGATCAAGTCCCGCATCGGGCTCCCTGCTAGGCGGGGAGCCTGCTTCTCCCTCTGCATCTGCCTCTCTCTCTCTCTCTCTGACTCTCATGGACAAATAAAACATTTAAAAAATAAGAGGCTTAATTCCCCCTGTTGATAAAGGGGAGAGACTCTTCCCTTCCCTTTTGTCACAACATTTACTATAGAGAATCTATAAGCACCTCCTAATCCCTTTGAAGACTACATAGGCCTTTGGCCACTAGGGCTCCCTTACTCCTGCATTCATGACCTATATTGTTTAATTCCAAAAAGTACTGTAATGCAAGTAAGTTTCTCTTTCCTCTGGATAAAGTCAATAAACTAACACACATAGTCACCCCAATTACAAACATAAAGTTAGGATAAACTCTGTGTGACAAATGATGCTTTCAGGTGACCTTACTAGAGAACAGGTTCTATTTATCTTCTAAATATGTATTTAATGGGTTCTATCTGCTTTCTGTATAATAGGGTGAGATTTTTTTCCTGCAAGTCTTTGTAATTTTTTAGCTGACTTCTGATACACATCACAGTCTGGCTTAATACTTACTCAGTAATGTGGTATAAGAAGAAATATCTGATCTTGGTCCCCTGTGCCCTGTTCTGGCACAGAGCACCTACAACCCCTGTTATCTCCTGAGTGATAGGAGTATCTTGTGTCATTCATAAGGAGCCCCCTTTTGAGCACACCTGAATTTATGCTAAAGAGGTGTGTTAGGGTGGGGGACCTAAATATAATCAGGATGGGGAGTGGTCATCAAAAACACTGGGGTTAGAGGCTTGGAACTTGCAGCCCCACCACTGACCTCCAGGGGTGGAGCTAGAGATTGAAGCTCTATAAAAACTCCTAAACAAGAACAGTTGAGGAGCCTCCAGATCTGTAAACATGCCTGGGGGTGGCACACTGAAGTTCCATGAGGACAAAAGCCCCTGCACTGGAGACCCTTCTGCACCTCACCCCATGTACTTCATCTGCCTGTAAACATACTTCCCAGGGTTCTGTGAGCCACCCCAGCAAGATAATCGAGTGAGAGGAGGGGTCGGGAGAACCTCTGATTTACAGCCAGTCAGTCTGAAGCACAGGTGACCACCTGGATCTGTGACTGGCATCTAAAGGGGACAGTCATCCTGTGGGACTGAGCCCTTAACCTGTGTGCTATGATGCTATCTCCAGGTGGATAGAGGCAAAATTAACTGCATGGTGGTGTTTGTGAACATACGTATCAAATAATGGAGTGTGGAGAGGAGCTGTGGGTGGAGGAAGATTCTGTTTTACATCCCCAACAGTCCTCACCAGGGACAAACCTCATCACCCATCTCCTCACTAGCTAGTGTGCAGGATTATGGACGAGGTTTATCAGTTGGACAGTATCAGAAACTCAATACGTAGAACCCAGGATGTGGCAATCTAAAGAGCAAAGGCCTCAGCAATGTCAACAAATAATAACAAGGCAAATAGGACCTGTGGGTTAACAGACATTTGAGACAACTACTGTAGGGCATCAGGATACATTCTGGATCCTAATTGTAATACATATGGCTGAAGAAACAACACTTTTGAGTCACATTGAGAAAATGGAGCATTAACGACATTTTGTCATATCTAAAATTTTTATTTATTTACTTACCTATCTATCCAGAAAGCACCACAGTGCATGGGAGGCAGTGGTGGACGGAGAGAGGCTGGGGCAGAGCGAGAGAGGGAATCTTAAGCAGTCTCCACACCCAGGGCAGAGTCCAATGCTGGGCTCACTGGGTTTGATCTCACAACCCTGAGATCATGACATGAGCTAAAATCAAGATTTCAAATGCTTAACGCAAGGGACAACCCAGGTGCGCCTTTTGCAGCAGTTTTACTTACAGCCCACCAAACTGGAAACAGTTAAAATATCCATAAAGAGATGAATACATAAATAAATAATGCTATATCGATAGAACCTACTTCTCAGAGATATAAAGAAATAACTGCTCATTTAAGCACCACAGATTAAAAAAAAAAA